>NC_090751.1:18793245-18795745 GCF_036898095.1 Palaemon carinicauda | reverse complement strand
TTGTAAAGTGTTGTCACCATAAAAACGAATTGTAGTAGTGGAATCAATGAATATCAAGACAAAAAAAAATACGTTATTGCAGTATGTATTATGATTAGTACAAAAATGATTTAATACAGAGAGAGAGAGAGAGAGAGAGAGAGAGAGAGAGAGAGAGAGAGAGAGAGTAACCTCCCAGTACCTCACAATATAAAAATGAGCACAGTATTTGGAAGCAATACATTACCTTCAGAAATCATAAAGGTCAGGGATATGCAATTCCTACACATACTTAATTCTAAGAGTGAGATTTAATTCGAACAAGGGTACATCACCACGCGGTTCCGTTATGAGGTCATAGGTGAATTCGGTAAAAAGAGGGAAAATATAATGGTAAGATGAAATGACATTTCATGAAAGTTCCTTACTGCAGTGCTAAATTTTGATACAATTATACGGATATTAATTTTGGATAATTCATAAGAATGAAACACTAGTAATTTATCTCAGTAATTTTGAAAATGAATAACCTAACGTGTGTTAATATTGGAACAAAGAACAAAATTTTTGAATTTTTGAATTTTAATAAAGAGATAAAGCAGAGCTTAAAAAGAAGAAATACATTATCCAGAAATTGTTTCTGAGTTAATCAAACAAGTAGCGAAAGTCAGTTATGATATTCTGAAAGAAACACGAACTGTTTCACTGAAGGTGACCTCAAAGTACCTTAACCAAGACTGAGCTCCTTGAATCGGTAAGTTCTAAAGGCTGATTTAGCCTTCAGAAACATGTGTCTTCCGGTAGTGAAGTCTGAGAAACTGAACGAAAATGGGTGGAAGGCTCTTTTTTCCCATGTTGTGTGGTAGTCTTGGTATTATCTCTTTCAACCATGACACCTTCCTGTCCCCTCAAGTATCAATGTACTGAAAGGTACACTTTGTAAACTTTTAACTTTCAAATTCAAAAGTTACAAAATATATCAATGTATCTATCTATCTATCTGTACACATGTGTATACATACGTATATGTATATTTTTGTAATCATGTGTAAATATATACATATATACCCATAAATTAATATATACACACATACTGTATATATATATATATAATATATATATATATATATATAGAGAGAGAGAGAGAGAGAGAGAGAGAGAGAGAGAGATGGGGGGGGGGACTGTATACGCTCAGATGAGGAAAAGGTTTTGGGGATCAAACGCATGTCATGTGGAGGTCGATTATAGGGATGAACAATTATTATGCTGAAAGTGACGTGTGTGTGTGTCAGAATATGTTGATAGGACGGTGATTGGTTTGGGAAAAATTTCGGTTGATAAACAGTATGTACGTGTACCTTGTTTTCATGACACTTTAATATCTTTATCAAAGAAAGGGCTCTAGAATAGGAACAAAGTTAAGAGAAGATTGATATTTAATGGAGATTGGGGATAGCGAAGGAAACTCAGACACTACTGAAAAAGACAAAGTGTAAGAGGTAGCTCAGAGAAATATGAGCATGAGTGAAGTTATGCTTGCAAAATAAGCTAGGATGGTGGGGGAAAAATGTGTTAGTTTGGATAGAGAAAAAATGAGAACCTGCTGACTTGTAATTTCTTTAGGAGTAGATACAACAGATGATAGTAAGATTCGGGAAGAAGACTTCATTAGCCAGGAAATAGGTGAAACAAAGAAGGTAGCACAATATGAGCATAAGATTGAGAAGATTTGAAGCGTCTGTGAAAACATGAAAGTACTGTTGAACATAACCCCCCTTTATGGAAGTTAGACCTGGATGCTGATTGCAAATGGAAAAAATTAAACAAGTGAGAGATATGAAGGGAACGTCTGGATTAAATGGAGGACTATCAATTGATGAAGTCATCAAAGAGGAAAATAACAGACCTATTCATAGATAGAGTGAAAGACCTTAATAATCTGAAACTACAAGTCATATACTATATATATATATATATATATATATATATATATTAGCACACAATAATGAGCGAAAGTTTAGAAAAAAAAAAAACATTACATCACAGCAATTTTGAACATCCAGACCTCTCTAGTGAGTTAAAAGCACTACTATCAGTAAATTAATCTAAATAATCAAGTAGTACCTGAGGAATTTACTTATATATATATATATATATATATACATATATATAATATGCATATATATATAATATGTATATATAATATATATATATATATATATATATATCATCCAATTAGTAACGTTTGTGGTCGTGAAAAATTACTTTGAAGATTTAACATCCCAACCGCCCGTAACCACAGCTCCCTTTTAAATCAACAACAATTTTGCCTCCTTGATGGGCTACCATTAAAACTATCAGATTCAGCATCTTAATTTGCCCTTCAGTCAAGATATCTATTATTTAGCATTTATCGCTCTTCATCTCTGATAAGAGTTTCCCGGTGGTAAGATAGCAAGGAAATTACATGTTTGCCAGCTGTCTGTATTTCTGCCTGTCCGTCTGTCAAACTTGTCATCAC
>NC_090751.1:18782165-18787165 GCF_036898095.1 Palaemon carinicauda | reverse complement strand
CAAACCTAGAAAACAACTACTCATGATATTATAGGGTTTAAAGTAATATAATAAAACCATCGTACCGTACTTCGTCTCCTGTTCGTTTTAGATCTAACACTTCGCCACGCCTCCCGCGTCTAATCAGTTTTGTAACTGCTAATCAGCTCGAACTTTCTAATCAGATCCCCAAAGTCTAATCAGCCCCAAAGTTACAGGTAATACGCGGTTAAGTTTGGCCCAGGTACAAACAGCTTCCACGGTTGGGAGACGTGCAGCGCCCTCCAGGTGTTGTGCTAAAGTAATAAAGCTAACTGAACTGGAAATTTTATGATGGCAAATAAGCCTCTTTGTTTCTGCTTGCTTTTGATATGCTGATTTTTCTTCCTAAGATATATTGCAATCAATAGTTAATGCCTCGTGGTATTACGAGAGTTTTGAACCGCGCGGCACCGTTGCAGTTAGTAAACCATTGAATCTTGCGCATGCGCCTATACACCACAGTATTAATTACTTTTATCATGCCAAAAATCTTACGTTGTCCTTCAATAAAGGGCGAATTTATTGTGACTAGTATTGTTTAAACTTCACCACTGACATAATATTATGGTTGGTAAACCATGTGAAAATATCCAATTACAGCCGTACACATAAGGAGGCATCCGTACACATAAGGAGCCGTACACATAAGGAGGCATCCGTACACATAAGGAGGCATCCGTACCCGAACATACAAATTATACCTGTAAAGTGATCTGATTATACGAAAAAACTATTTCACATATTAAACATAATTCGGAAATTTCGTTTTGCAGATGTCTGCTGTCTGTCGGAGTACTGCACAAAGTGTAGTTTTCATTAACCCCATTGTACAATTTGTATAATTTTGCAGCAAAGAATAAAACGTCTGGCCAAAGCTTTTCCAATGACACTGGGCAATGTGTGTTTTCTCTTTGCGTCGTAATCATCTCAATAATTCGACTCTTCCCAGACAGCAGCCTCTTCCCTGGCCAACGTCAGCTGGTGACCATGAGAGAGGGATGGGGCCATCTCAAGGTCTCTTTGATTAACCTAACTTAATGGTAATGTACATGTAGAAAAACAAAATGTCATAATTGCGCATATGCAGTACATGCTTAATGTCATCTAACAACGTTGCTGAATAATTCATAAAATAAATCGAAAGAAAAAGACAAATAAATATAATATTCCAAATGAAATGGTTTATTTATTTTATATTTTTCAAGTGAGTACAAATTTTCATTAATGAGAGCAACTATCCCGCGGGGAACTACGAATCTTCACAGTAAAACCAACCAATAAATGCAAAATTTCAAGTTCATACCCACATACCTAGGATGAAAATGACAATACACATATATACAGTATATAAGCTATTGAATTATGTTATCTACCTTCATTTTCCATCACTGTACCAGACTTTACAAAATAAATTGTCATACAAATCACTAATGTCATAATACTGTTATTCAAAAGATGTACGCAGTAGAACATAATTCCTAAGCCTTGAATACAAACAATAAAGCTTGATAAAGGGTCGAGTCCTAAGAACACCCTCGAGGTAGAAATAAGGGATAATCGAATATCAATAGAATACTAAAAGATTTAATAATCATCGTGAAGATCAATAAAATATTACATATGACGGTATCAATGCGATGGTCAAACAATCTCAAACGTTCAGCTAATATAATTGGGACGTTATTTGGATTACGGTGTGTAATTAATTACCATGTGAAATGAGCAGCTTCTGAGCTATCATTATTATTACAACTCCATTAATTCTTTTTTGTTATTAACTCCAATTGATATAACTATTTACTTAAGGAACATGAGTTTATGTTTGCTATAAAAAATGGGAATTACAACGAATTTCAAGCACTTAGTCCAGTTGGTTAACAAATATATATATATATGAACATGATGATAGAGTTTATAAGAATTCAATATAGCAAAAGTAACTGATTTCTCAGCTATTTTCTCAAGTTGAGCAATGTATAACCTACTTTCTAATGGGAAAAGTTAACCATGAAATATAGCCTTAAGGATTGCAGATGAAATAGTTAGTAAATATTAATATTAAATGACATCATATCAAGTATTTATTTGTTTATAGCAAATATGCACTTTATGAGAAATGATAGATAGATAGATAAATATATATATATATATATATATATATATATATATATATATATATATATATATATATATATATATATATACATACATATATATAATCTATATATATACATATATACATATATATATATATATATATATATATATATATATATATATATATATATATATATATATATATATATATATATATATACTTCAAAACTTAAACAACAGTTTCTGAGTCTCACCTTCGCTAGAAGCTGTGATGACAACGACGAAGCTCAGAGCAATCACGAATACCATCTCCATGGTCACTGGTGTCATGGCGTTAAATGAATGATTTCCCGTCGATTCAAGCACCCGTCCGGGCACTTGGAGGCGTCAGTGTACTAGTTATAAGCACAAGTACAAACAATACACCGACTGGTTTCAGTAAATACCCAAACATCGTGATTATCACATAAGTTTTGAATCACTAGACAATTCCGACGCGTCACTGTAATCCATCAGGTTAATATAAATTCACATGACTAACACGAACAAAAAAGTTGTGATAATTGCATCCACTTGGCGATGCCCGAAGGTGCCAAACGATATCCCCGGAAGGCTGGCTGTATCGAGTGGGTGCGCGGGGCTTCTGTCTTCTTCCTTCACTCAACAGTAGAGGTCTCCGGGGAAACAGGAGGTCGTCTCTCGCATCCTCACGGGTCCATGTCTACCCTCAGACTGAACGAATTGACTGTCGCTGGAGCTGGCGGAGTAGTAGTAGTAGGAGGAGGAGGAGGATGCGGTGGAGGTGGTTGGTGGTATTGGTGGAGGTATGAGAGGTTGAGGGATCCCATTTGTTGTCGTACTTGGGTGAGGGCGCCATGATTACCAGTCAAGGGAAAAAAGGAACCTCCGACGGTAACGGTAGACTTCTAAAAAGTTCCGGTGGGTGGGTGGGTGGGGAAAAGGGAGCGTGGGTGGCGAGGGTGGAATTGGGCGCCAGAGGGATTCGGTTGATGTTAACAAGGGGCGTTGGTGGGTGGAGCGTTTTGCATGATGTTGCTTTCACGGGTTGGCGGGGAGGGAGGGGAGGTACTTGGGGATATTGGGGTAGAGGAAGGGGAGGTTATTTTGGCTGAGGGGTTGATGCTAAGGGGTTGTCGAACAATGAAAGGCTTTTGCATCAGTTTATTTATGGGCGATTGGTTTCTTGATTAGAAACAAAATATTTCCCGACATAAATATTCAAAACAGATATTTTCATAAATAGATAGAAACACTTTTTTAACTATACTTACATAAGTATGTATAGTTAATAATACATAATAATCTCATATATTACACCAGAGCCAACAAAAAACAACAATAATAATAATACTTATAGATAGCATTATTAATAAATAAGAAGATACAACAAAACCGTTAATAACTCTGTGCAAAATCGAAGAATTGTCAAATTTAAGTAAAATGTGTGATCAATAAAAAAATACTTAATCACATACTCAAAATATCAACTTACCACTGTCAATTAAAATACTAACAGTCATTTAAAATACCCACAGGTTATCATAAATTTCTATACACAAAAGCATGATGCAACCACATCGAATATGTAATTCAAACACCTAAATACTGAAAATCTTTCTTTCTTGAAAACTCCAAGCATTTCAGGAATAAATATAGATTGTATTATTTTTTCCTAGTAAAAATACAAATTGCATCTCACTTACCTTAAGAACTGTATAAGGACTTTCGCGAGTGAGTTTAGCATGTCGCAACTTACCTTACACAGCCTAGTCAGCCACAAGGGAACATTTGGAAACCTGAGGATCAAATGAGAAAATTAACAATTCTAAGTTTTGAAAAGATTCAAACGATCAATTTACATCTAATACATCAGTATTTTCCTTTTTTTTTTTAATTTACGTTCGAAACACTGAAGCCTCATCCTATTATTATTTTATTATTCTTCAAAATAATTTATGAAAGAAAATCCTTCAGTAAAACACGGTTGAATTCATTGATTGCATAGTACAGTATATGTGACATAGAAGGAATTGAAAGGGTGAAATATATGGTAAAAAGTATAGCGTATGACTAGAATCTAAGGATTATATAAGAAGGATTTATGACAAATTCTTAATAGCCTTTACAGGGGACGAGTTGCCCTTTACAAACAAGGATCAAACGAAGCCCCTAGAACCTGGTTCACAGCCGAAGACAACACTTTTCTAGTCAATCTAACAACGTCAATATGGATGACAAAGAGGATCAAAGTATTCTGAGATGTTTGTTCGAGTGAACAAAATGAAATACAAGTAAACACAACGAATTTAGAAATCGAATGTTGTGATAAAGAACGAGATTGACTGTTGAATTGAATCGTATTTCTTATGCCATAGTAACTGCGAAGTTATTGACGTCAAATTTTCAACTTCCGCTTCATAAAGTTACGTCGTATAAATGAATAAATATCAAGTCATTTATATATAAACTACTATTAAATGAATATATCAAATAAAAATAACTAAAATATTTGAGACTAAAGTAATAATTAAAACAAGATTAACTTTAAAAAATGAAAACATCAAACTTTGAAAAACCCTATTTTCTCATCAATTTCAAAGAAGGGGGCTAGAAAATACTGTATAGATGTTAAAAAAAAAGAGGTACTGGATAAGAGGGAACTTAAATCCAGGGAAAGCAGGAATGAAACAAAGATGGAGTAAATGGTGCATTGTGAAAATGGGTTTCGACTTGGTGTCGACATGCATTATATCCAGGTGTGTAAATTTTATGGTCTGGGAGTTTATCATCAATCATAAAGTAAGAAAATATGGTTGTAACCATTGTGGTAAGGATTCAATTGTTATTTTATATAGGATGGC
>NC_090751.1:18754665-18777165 GCF_036898095.1 Palaemon carinicauda | reverse complement strand
ATCTGGCAACTTTGTAATTCACGTTCAAAAGGAGGAAAAATTAAAGCATTTCATTTGGTTAAGCCTGCTATGAAGGTAATGGGCAATTACTGGCATACATTTAGATCAGATTATTATAAGAATTTTAAAAAGACCATATTAGAAAACTTATGATATTCCGAGAGGAGTTTGAGGATTTCTCTCTCTCTCTCTCTCTCTCTCTCTCTCTCTCTCTCTCTCTCTCTCTCTCTCTCTCTCGGTTCCCATTTCAATCTCCGTAGAGAACGGAACCAATTGTAATTATTATTATTATTATTATTATTATTATTATTATTATTATTATTATTATTATTAAAAGCTAAGCTACATCCCCCGATGGAAAAGCAGGATACTGTAAGCCCAAGGGCTCCAACAAGGAAAAATAGCCCAATAAGGGAAGGAAACAAGGAAATTAATAAAACTACACGAGAAGTAACGAACAATCAAAATTAAATAGTCTAAGAACAGCAACAATATTAAATTGCAAAAACCTCTACTAAGTCTTGTTTGACCAAAGCAGTTGACTGCGCACCTGCTGGTAAGTGAACTGTAGGGCGTCGTGGTCAAGAGTGTAAAGTAAAGAAGAAACTTACATACAAGAGTTATATACGTAATTACTAACACGAGTCTTGACAAAGTATTCTTAACCCCACCGGCGTTGAGCTATTTGTCTTAGAGCATTTCACCTGTTTCACACAATCTGGCTTTTCATCGCTCAAGTCAACTCGACTCTCTTAAAGAAACATAATCTGTTCGTGAGAAAATACTTCACAGTTTTTTATCTAATAAATTATTAAAAGTAAGTTTATTTCAAAAAATCCTAATGCGGGTAAAACCAAATAAAAATGAAATAAGGAGAGAGAGAGAGAGAGAGAGAGAGAGAGAGAGAGAGAGAGAGAGAGAGAGAGAGAGAGAGAAGCAGAAGTTTAAGCGTTTTCCCGATCGCTACAGAGCCGACCTCTTGAACGTGCCCCACCGAAAAGGCCTTTGTTAATCGTTTGTTGTTGTGATTTACCCACATGATAATACAAGCCTCTCTCATCTAAAGGCAGTTCGGACCAGAAGAATAAAAGCGGGGGTTCTTAGGGGCTCTGATGTTGTCCGATAGATTATCTAAAGACTTCGGTTTTTTTTCATTCTTTTTTCTTTTCTCCATAACAATGATCGGAATGCTAAGCTGTGTGGTGTAGCTGAGAGGAACGGTATCATATTTGCCTTTTATTCCTGGCCTTTCATGTCGTTTGAGGAGCTGTTAAAACTGTCTGTAATAATAAGAATAAGAAAGGAAACTAAATAATCCATTAAAATGATAATATTAAACTACATTAATAGCAACGGTGATCATCATTATAAAATACTAAACTGATTAAGGAAACCAAAACAACCTTTTATTCCTGGCCTCTTTTGTCCCATGAGTAGCTTTTAAACTGTCTATAATGGCAAGAATAAGAAAGGCAACTATGTAACCCATTATAATGATAAGATCAAACTAAATTAATAGCAACCGTGAACATCATTATAAAAAAAAAAATATGCAGATAAGGAGAACAAAACAGCAACCTCAACAATAATGATTGCAATACAAAGAATTCAATGCAAATTGCCATCATCATTGTACGATGATTATTCATACGATTATCAGCGCGATTATCATCATCACCGCAATGGCAACACTGGCTGTCGAATTCTTTGTTACGTTCCTTCAATCAAACTACAGGAAACGTCAGTAACAGAGCTGATTCGAGTCACTCCATCATGCGAACATGTAATTCTGTCATCCCTGTCGGTTTATCTGTCTTCTGTCAGCTTCCATCCATCTTCTCTCGATGGCATGCATAGCAATCCTCGATTTAATTGAATTCTATCAATATGGATGATATATTTTGGTAGTTTGCTATGTGACCTACAGGAAGGTAGCCGAATAACCGGGTACAACAACAACAACAACAACTCCTACTACTATTACTACTACTACTACTAATAATAAATAATAGTAATAATAATAATAATAGTAATTAAAGTAATAATGATAATAATAATGAAGTGTTAGACGGTGAAAGTGTTTTTAGAATTTAAAAACATCATATTTGAACTTATAAAAATTGTATCGAATCAATTACACACACATATATATATATATATACACATATACATAAATATGTGTATATATATATATATATATATTATATATATATATATATATATATATATATATATATATATATATATATATATAAAGTATACTGTGTGCATATATATATATATATATATATATATATATGTATATATATATACATATATATATATATATATATATATATATATATATATATATATATATATATATATATATATATATATATATATAGTGCATGATTTATTGCACAGGGCGGTTCATCCACCTTTCATTGATTGACTACTTTGTTTTTTCAATGCAACTACCACATTTTAGGGGAAACGGTTTAATAAGAAAAAAAGAAAACATGCACGAACTATTTTAGGTCTTCATTACTTGTACCTCAACAACAACAACAACAACAACAACAACGACAACAACAACAATAGTAATAATAATGCACACTACCCTCCAATACAATGCAATCTCAAACAGTTTTACATGTATTGCTACTTTGCCAACAGCGGCTTAACCATTAGTACGTTATTAACAACACAAATAGCATAATTATAAATTGCGCCATCTTTGGCTTCAATATTCATCTGGTAATGGTGTTGACAATATTGCTCTTCATGCATCCCGGAAACAAAAGAGCGTTTTTTGTATACCATCGGAATTCATCCGGCTTATGACGATTCATATCCTCCTATTGTCTCTCTCTATATTTCCTCATATAGTAACTTATTATTTCTATTGTCTATATATTTGCTTCTATAGTCATTCATTATTTCAATTTGTATCTGAACACTATTCTTTTTTCTTAGCTTAACTTTCACCTTTCATCACCTGCAAGCGTTCTCTTTTTCTTTTTCTTTTTTAAATATTGCCATGCAAGTAATTTCGAAAGAAAAACTAAAAATTTGGTATATAATTATAGCCAAAATAATGGTGGTAAAACATCACAAGATATATTCTCGTTGTACCTACAGTACATCTTTCTTTCGGGACTACGCAAAATTACCATCAGAAGTTTTATAATTTTGGTGGTACTGTTATTGTTTTTTTTATTCATGATATACGGCCTGAGGATAATGAATACGGCAATACGATACTAAAATTTGCTTATATAATATATACACTCACACACACACACACACATATCTATATATATATATATATATACATATATACATATATATATATATACATACATATATATATATATATATATATATATATATATATATATATATATATATATATATATATATATATATATATATATATATATTATGTGTATATGTGTGTGCGTGTGCAAGCACGCAGGGGTGTATGTGAGTTTGTATATGTAATTCAAGAGTGAATTTTTGTACCGTTTCCATTATTCTTAACTCGCTAAACATGAATTGAAGAAAAAAACAATAACACTAACACTAAAATTATAAAACGCCTTAAGTTGAAACCTCCTTGTTCCGAACGGAAGCTAAATAGCGAGTAACCAGTTTTTGCACTGCATTTATATATTTATATATATATATATATATATATATATATATATATATATATATATATATATATATATATATATATATATATATATATATATATATATATATATACATATATATATATATACAGTATATATATATATACATATATATATACTATATATATATATATATATATATATATATATATATATATATATACACACCCATACATATAAACATATATATATATATATATATATATATATATATATATATATATATATATATATATATATATATATATATATATATACATACATATAAATATATATATATATATATATATATATATATATATATATATATATATATATATATATATATATACACATATACACGTGTGTATGTATACACCTCTTTGCAAAGGTGCATTATAACCATTCCATCCTACACATCCCAACCCAAGTGATTACCTGCCTTCCTATCCTGCACCTTTTTCTGAATGCCATCTGCCGCTTTTGCGGAAGTCTCGAAAAACAAAATAGGGCTTAAAAGACTTTAGACTTCAACGAAAACTCCAAGGTATATTTTAAATAATAAGGGAATGGCTTATCTGTCCTAAAATTCGTAATTTTGCGAGACCAACATCTAAAATACATTTTTTTTTTTTTTGTTAGAAAAGAAGGAATATAATTTATATAAAAAAAGAGTTATGAAAAATTTTCACCTATATTTCGTAGCTTTAGATAAAGGGAATATAGCACCTAAAAGCGAGGTCAAAGTCTATTTTGTTCGCAATGTGTACTTACTCCATTCGTTACAGGAACAATTTGTTGTTGTAGGTTAACAGGACATATCGCTGGTAATACAACTTTTTCATGTCTTATGGAATCTTCAAATGTTCCCAATGTATTTATTATATCCTTAATAATGTGAACCTTCAACACCGACAAAAATAATTATGTAAATATTCAACTCGTTCATCACGGTTTATAAATTCCTTGGCCTTAACTGGCTCCAGACCTAGTAACTGTAGTCATCAAGGGCTCGGAAAAAAACTTATGAGTTCAATACAAGAATTTGAGGGAACTAAATAATGAGGACAGAAAATCAACAGCGGGCAAACTCATCTCACTCGAAGAAAATAAAAGATCATTGTTTTTTAATAAAAGAAAGTGATAACAATTAAACATAAAATCCTTTTCTTAGCAGATAAAAAATGTGTGTTTTTTTTAATTAAGACATAAGATTTAAAAATATTCTCAGGAATGTGAATGTTCTTTATTTATGCCAGGAGTTACCATCAGTTTTTTTTTTCTTTAACTGAAAAGTCAATGTAAGATCTTTCTAGACTTTGTTCCAAAGCATAACTATACACTTTAAGATATCTAGCAATTTTTTCTCATCTTCCCAAGAGGTCATGTCAAACATTCAAATAACAACTGTTATTCATAAGATCGCTTCAGTACATCCATCAAAGACTTTTTGTTTATATGTTTAATGTTAAAATGATACATAACCAATAATGGAACCTATGTTACTAAATGCAATTGATACAAAAAATAGACGACTTTCATAGTGTTTAGAATTCTATATCTATCATTATTCCTGTAAAAAAAAAAAAAAAAAAAAAAAAAAAAAAAAAAAAAAAAAAAAAAAAAAAAAAAACAAGGAGGTAAATTCAAAACATTTGTACTGCATTCTGGATGATTTTTACTTTGATATCACTTCAATTCACTCATAGTTATTCTATACCAGAACAGACCAATTCTATTTAAAATCTATGCAAACTTGAACACTAATCTTTTCGCAAAACCACCTTTCTTCTGAAATCAACTATGAAAGTTATAGATATATCACGACCCAAAGCCAGTAACAGCAAATGACAATACATACATTATCGTTCTGGCCAATAGTAATCACGATTACCACCCATGATAGAAAACAATTTAACTTGGTTAACTAAAGCCCATTTCTTAGGAGGCTTAAAACATATGACGGCGTAAAAACGTCACCCGTTAACATGTATAAACAAACGAGGGTAGATGTAGGCGTTGACAAAACATAAACATCGTGTCAAGGGTCCGTCTCCTGTCCGTATGTCAGGGTTGACGGTTCCCTCTTTAACCAAATCGCCCTCGTTCTTCTACTTCTTGCGGCTTTCTTTTGCATAACAAAATGGTGTTCAACTTCTCCTACAGCGTCCAGGGGCGTTTAGTATTCTGATGTTTTATCTAGGACGCCCCTGAATCAAACAATAATAGTTTGTTTTTGTTTCTCGCTTAAGTTATCTCGCCAGTTACAGTATTGCATGAAGAAATACTTTATTTTTATTTGGTTGATTTGGGAATTTGTTCATCTTTATTTAAAGGTTATTTTTAACTGTAATTTACAAATGACTTTTAATTACACTTCTTTTTGATAACCTCTGGATTAAATTTACGAATTTGGGCCATATGCCCTGGCACCGGGGCATCGGAGGCTACTTGGCGCCCAGGTGCAACTGGGGGAAACTCTGGCAATTGCAATATTAAGAAAGGGAGTAAAAAGAGGTCGGATAGCAAGATGAAAGCAAAGTAGTAGAACGGAGATATGGTAAAAGGCTATTAGTGAGTATAGTTAAGGGCCGGAGGAACGCGGCAAAGACCCTTAAGTAATGCCAGCAGCGTAAGGTGTTAAGTGTAATGGCACCACTAGCTAACTTTTGGGAGTTTCCTTAGCAAATTGATGTAATTTTTAGATTATTCCGTACGTTTGAGAGCATTTTACTATAATAATAATAATAATAATAATAATAATAATAATAATAATAATAATAATAATAATAGCAATTATCCTTTTAATAATAATAATAATAATAATAATAATAATAATAATAATAATAATAATAATAATAATAATAATAACAAAGTTAGATTACATGGGCATCCAAAAAATTTTCAACTATTCTTCTAGAGCAGGGGTTCTTAACCTTTTGATGATTCCAGACCCCCAATGGATTGCCCAGAAGGGTCCCATACCCCCTCCACTTGACTGTCGAAATAATTATCACCAATACTATTATTTGCCTATGTATCTTCCGCATATGTCAAAAACTTTACTTTACTGTACATTAGATATGGGAATTGAACATGAAATAAAATAAGTATTGATAACGTTTTCATGTTTGTTTACTGAAAGCAAAATGAAAGAAAAAATAACATGACAAATATACAAGCAGCTACAACTATTTTACAATATAATTTTGATTCATTTGTTTCAGATTTTGAATCGGGAACTTTACCTATTACAGTTCAGTTTTATTACACAAACGAAGAAAGAAAACATAAATGTGCAACTTCTTTCAGCATCTTGACTACATAAAACAGACTTTTACTAGTCTAGTGAGAAATTTTCTTTTGTTTTTGTGCAATCAAAATATGCAATCGTGGTACAGTTACTGACAAAATTACTCGCATGTCATCTGACATACCAAGTCGATTTCTCCATTCTTATTTCAGATTTAATAATACATAGAATCCTGTTTCACAGAGATGTGTAGTTGTGAAAGGAAAAATCCTAATCTAACTTTTTACCCAAACATGAATTAATACATTAAATAAACTAAATACCAGTACAAAGGGATCGAATCCCATACCCCCAGCATTTGGTTCCAATACCCCCAAGGGGTATGGATACCGCTGGTTAAGAACCCCCGTTCTAGAGGACCTGAGACCCTTGTAGTGCGAAGCGATATGTAAAGACCTACAACGTCGAAAACACATTTATTATTTCTCCCAGATGACTTTTTTTTTTTTTTTTTTTTTTTTTTTTTTTTTTTTTGCAAACTCACGATGCTAAGAAGTTTTCCTCGGAGAGTCCATGCTATTACAGTTCAGTTTTATTACACAAACGAAGAAAGAAACCATAAATGTGCAACTTCTTTCAGCATCTTGACTACATAAAACAGACTTTTACTAGTCTAGTGAGAAATTTTCTTTTGTTTTTGTGCAATCAAAATATGCAATCGTGGTACAGTTACTGACAAAATTACTCGCATGTCATCTGACATACCAAGTCGATTTCTCCATTCTTATTTCAGATTTAATAATACATAGAATCCTGTTTCACAGAGATGTGTAGTTGTGAAAGGAAAAATCCTAATCTAACTTTTTACCCAAACATGAATTAATACATTAAATAAACTAAATACCAGTACCCAGGGATCGAATCCCATACCCCCAGCATTTGGTTCCAATACCCCCAAGGGGTATGGATACCGCTGGTTAAGAACCCCTGTTCTAGAGGACCTGAGACCCTGTAGTGCGAAGCGATATGTAAAGACCTACAACGTCGAAAACACATTTATTATTTCTCCCAGATGACTTTTTTTTTTTTTTTTTTGCAAACTCACGATGCTAAGAAGTTTTCCTCGGAGAGTCCATGTGCCCTTTGTCAACCGAAGTATTCAAAAACCATTTCCATTGTTGGTCACTTAAAAAGAATAAAAAGTGAAAGAAATAAAAATGAAAAAGGAAAGAAAGGGTCAGCCCACGTGCCTTCGTCAACAAATCGACTATAATTCATGTGCATTCTTTGTCCGCTTATGTTATCTGTTGAGTCGTCCAAATGCTTCCTTTAGGAACGCATCCTTAATGCCACTGAGAATGCCCAATGTATCCCTACCCCATATACCCAGAGTACCCCTCACCTCTAACCCTGTGCTTCCCCTCCACCCAGAGTCCAAAGATGCAAGCAGCCCTCCAGGGGAACGCGTGCATTCTCTTTCCTTTTATGCTACAAGTAAGGACATTCAGCCGCCTCCGTCCAGGAACGTGAGCTATTTCATCGAGATATATATCAGGTTCGTTTGTATTCCCTTAGAACAACAAAGTGGCAACATCACCGGGAGAAATTCCCCTTAGCATAGATTTCATTTTTGTGCTCCGCTTATAAGGAGATAGAAAACAATTATCATCAGTCCAAGAATTTTTCTCTGCTTCGTAGGAGGGCAAAAACAAGACGCCATTATAGCGGAGTATTCATCTGCAGCGTCCAAAATAATTCAGATTTTCTTCTCAATGCTTGGTACGATTCTCTCGTCATTTAGGAATCTTAATGCTAAAGGTTTAACACACCTGCTAATAATTAATCTTATTTTTTCTCGATACATGAAATAAGTAGCAGTACTTGATGCCTTTCTGTGAACCTCCGGTATTTCATAACATAGCTGTTTTTCTTTTTTTTTACATCATGCATATACCATCAAGCGTTGTAAAATTTAATTCGATGGTTTCAATCATAAAAATAAATCCGAAAGGCAAACAAAAGCCAAAATCAATTATATTGGTCACAGACTCTTACGGCCTCACACACCTTTTTATTATAATTTAATATTGCTTTCATGGAATTCATTATAACCAACACCGGTCGCATGAATGGTCCCAAGAATCTGTGCTACGTTACCCAGTAGGTTACACCACAAATCATGCGCACATCATTTATGTATTCACGCATAAACTGACCCATAGTATAGCTGCCATTGTATTACATGGCAATGGCCTCCTCTATCTTCGTGTCACGCCTTCCTCGAAGGTTCTCTAAACATTCGGCTTCCTTGAGGAAAGCTTCTCTTTGTGCAATGCCATAAGCCTTCAACACCCACACAATCTATCCAAACTACTTTGCATCTGATCCTTCATCTGAAGGCTCTCCCGTAGGAGACTACTCCACGCAGTCTTCCTTTCCTTATATCCCTGGGTTTCAGCAGTTTGTGTGGGTCACTTCCAAGTGCCAGCTTCATCTTCTTTTGGCATATCCCTGATTCTTTATCTATAAGTTTCCTCTTCTTAGCAGCTTTAACCATTCCGACGTCTGGTTTCTTCTTAGTGATAACTCTTCTCATCATATGGTAGTTCCCTCTTTGCTCATCATCACCCTGATCTTACCTCTTCCGACTTAGGCATCACTGTCTCTGTTTGAGAACTATACTCAACACAGTGAAATATGACCGGCAGGTGAGGGCACTTGGTTTAAACAGATTCCCTCACTATAATCATGCCTCCACACAGGAATGGTATTTAACCCCTCCCCTTACTCTCTGTCTGTCTCTTTCTTTATGAATTGGCGTATTTCCAAAAGTTTTTTCTCTCGCTATCTGTAGAGCAAGGCATTATAAAACAAACGAATGAACTCTATCTGCCTTTTCTTCCAAGAAGTACTTGTTCATGTTGTAGATAATTGCCCTGGATTGGCAATGAAGGTGGACATATGGCGAGCTTGAAGCAGGGAAACCATCGTGAATATGGGCTTGCGTATCACAGTATGTGTAGCAGCAGTGTTTGGCATAATATGAGCATGGAACCACTCATTTTATCATCATTACTATTGCAAACTAAACTACAACCTTAATTTGAAAAGCAAGATGCTTCAAGCTCAAAGGCTTTAAAAATAGTCCAATGAGGAAATGAAATAAGGAAATAAATGAACCATATGTGAGAAGCAATGAATAAAAAATATAAAATATCTTAAGATCAGTAACAAGGTAAAAGTAGATAGTCATATATAAACTATAAAACAGACTCATCTCAGCCGGTTCAACATAAAATCATTTGCTGCAAGTTTGATCTTCTGAAATTCCATAGATTTGCCTCCCCGATTAGGAAAATCGGGGACCCACATTGTGATCACATCTGGAATAAAACTTCTAGAGTACTGTGTAGTGTTGAGTTTTATGATGGAAAAAGCAAGACTGTTAGACTAACTGCACAACTATAGTCGATTTTTTTAAACCTGGCAAACTTGCACTAAACTTGCACTTAGCTGGTTGTCGCTGATTGGATGAGTGTCGTGTTGTCCGAATCTCTCAGTTTTGTTTTCACACTGTTTTAGAATTGTGATTATAGGGTCATAGAGTGAGTTAAGAGCCAAGTTATGTAATGTTATGTAAATACCAGTTGTAATAAAACGTAAGTATTAAGAACTTACATACCGAATTATTATTTAATAGTTAACAGTTATGAAACAACACTTACCGAAGCTGTAGACTAGAGATATGTTTCAAACGCATGAACTTTAATGTTTAAATTTCTAGCTAGATTTTTAGTGCTATCATGCCATTGGTTGTTTGAAAAAAAAAAAAATTATTGTACATTGCTGATGTTGTATAACGCCTAAGAACAAAATAAAATCGTAGAAATGTAAGCTTGTCAGAAAATTTGGGGTGGAGGAGTTGTGGGAGGAACAGCCACGGGCTTGACAGAAAGTTGACGTACTCTCAGCGGGAGGTTCAAATGCGGGTTGTGGTGTTTTTGTCTTCATAAAATAATAATTAAGATGTTTATATATCATAATGATTATTTTTTGCATTTCAAAAGTACTGCTCACGGAATTTCATTAATGTTTTAGGATGTGTATAAAGGCAAATTACATAAATTGTATTTATTCGTACCATTTCCTGGCTGGTGTGCCACTCTCTATATAAAATGACATTAAATTTACTGTTCCTCAAGTAGAAATTTTCAAATATGTCCTATTACAGTTGGGTTTTCTTTATCTCGCGTCCATCTTATTTTTAGATAGACCTTAATTATATTATATTTTGTAAATCATAAGACTCCCCATGAATAATAAGAGCAGAGCCCTTATATTTGAGATTGTTAGCTGTCATGTTGTCTTTTGTTCCATCTCAATAAACTTATAGCAGTTTTCAATAGTACAGGGAAACAAAAGGTTCTTAGGAACTTAAATTTTAAGTATATTTTCATGACTGTTCATTTTAATAATACAGTAGCTGTATTAGGCAATAATGGCATTAATGAAGAGAAAAGTCAATAATAATATTAAAAATTATAACAACAGTAAGAGTCACAACAAAGTAAACAACAACTAAGTATTGATAACAGTAGTAATAATAATGCATCAATTAAAGGCGTCAGAATTATATAAACAAAAGTATCGATAACAGTATTCAGGGTCATGGATGATAATAAAGTATCATCAGTATCATGTTAACAGAAGTATCAATAACAACATGAAATACAGCTAGAATTTTAGTCCAGTGTCAGAGCATCTTCATCACTACTGTCATCAGTAGTGCTATCATTCAAGTCAATTACAAACTCATCAAGTAACTTATCAAATGCTGAATTTTTGGCACGATACAATTCTTCGATTCTCTTGACATGTTCTATAGCATTTTGCCAGTGCTGTGGCGTCACATGATCAACTGCTTCTTTTGTAATTTTTTCAACAATTTTCAGAGACTGGTCGCTATTAGAATTACGTTTTTTTTATTTCTGTCTTCACTTGGGCCCAGATAAGTTCGATAGGGTTGAAAATGCAGTGATAGGGAGGTAGACGAAGAACTTTATGGCCATAGTGAGCAGCAATTTCATCTATTTCGTACTTTTGAATTTCCTTGTGGCGCTGGCAGAGCTGAAGAAGTTCGAGTTTTGTAAAAGAAGGGTCATGGTCAATGTTATTTAGAACCAACCAGTCTATGATTTGGGCTTTTCTGTTGCTACTTGTCGGGACCTTGTTGATTATTTTAGAGTGATAAGGAGCATTATCGATGATGATAAGGGACTCCTTCTTGATATTAGGAAGAAGTTGTTCTTCTAACCACATTTTGAACCTTTCGTTATCCATCGAGTCATGGTAATCACCCTTTGATCCGTTTTTTTATTTGAACATAAGCAATGCTCCCGGTACAAAACCCTCATCACTTCCTGCATGTACTATTATAAACCTTGAGCCTCTCCCTGACTTCGTTTTCGGTCCTACTGATCCATCTTCATTAGTCCAGCACTTTTCGACGGTGAGGTTCTGGTTCACCCAAGTCTCGTCCACGAATACCTCCGGTCTTGGCTTTGGACTCTCGATTTCTCTTCAGTTCTCTAAGATACTTGTTCCTTGTTATAATGATGTCCTGTCTCTCCATGAGTATCTTTCTTCCGCTTGTGACTTTCTTGTACCTAAAACCAAGATTCCTGACTATTTTGTAGAGGGAACTTCTCGAACCAGTAAAATTAGTAGGAGGTTCCCGAACTTTTGCCAACAAATTTGCTAATGTAGGAAGGTCTCCTCTGTCATAAAAGGATAGGATCTCTCTCCTAACACAATCTCTGTCGAAACTATCAAGATTATCAACAACAGTCGATTTCCTTTTCCGGGGCAAGGGTGAATGAATTATACCGTCTGAAGATTTCATGTTCTCAGATTTGATGCGATAGATAGTTCTCTCTGAAACTTGAGTTGCTGTTGCTGTCGCCTTAATGATTTCTTTCATTGTCTTGCTAGGGCCCTGTGAATTGAAATATTGAAAAACATTCATTATTATATTACGGCACTGACTGGTAAGCCTACTGCCAGCAGCATGTATATGCCTGGTGTTTGAAGTGCCTTCATCTTTGCTTTGTTCCATATCGTCTCTTGTGGCCATGGCTGAAATAGGTGAAATCGACAGTGAGCCAATTGCTCGATAGCAGATTCTAAGCTGATTGATGGTGGCGGTGTGTGCAGACGACAACTCGCCGGCTGTTCCTTTCTCAACTCCTCCACCCCAAATGTTTCGGCAAGCTTACATTTCTACGATAGTATTTTGTTCTTAGGCGTTATACAACCTTCAGCAATGTATAATCAATACGTTTTGCTTTTTTCCAAACCACCAATGGCACGTTTGCGCTAAAAATCTAGCTAGAAATTTAAACATTAAACTTCATGCGTTTGAAACATATTTCAAGTCTACAGCTTCGGAGAGTGTTGTTTCATAACTGTTAACTATTATATAATAATTTGGTATGTAACTTCTTAATACTTACGTTTATTACAACTGGTATTTACATAACATTACATAATTTGCCTCTTATCTCAATCTATGGCCGTATAATCACAATTCTAAAACAGTGTGAAAACCAAACTGAGATATTCGGACAACACGACACTCATCCAATCAGCGACAACCAGCTAAGTGCAAGTTTAGTGCAAGTTTGCCAGGTTTAAAAAAATCGACTATAGTAGTACATACAGGATGTTACAATCTGAGAAGATATGACACGTTTAGGATCGGGGGAAAACTTCATACAGAAAACAAACCATGAATTTTACCTCAATGGTTGTATACAACAAAAGCTAGAATAAGTTCGTACTCGGTTTCGAGAATAAACCAATTTATAAAAAGACAGAAAGAACAAAAGACAGTCAAACAGGGTAAGGAGGTGCAAGGTTGGATAAAAAACCAAGCTGGTGATCTGTGGATGTGACAAAAGTGGAGGAATCCATTTAAAAGCAGTGCCCTCCCCTATCGGCCCTTTCTTGCTGTGTTGATTGTAGGTTTGTCAAACTAACCTTTTACACAAAAGATCATCTGAGATTTCCCTGTAGTTCTCACTGAACTTGACAACAGAATTTTTTTTTCTTAAAGCATCCATTAACCTTCAGTTATACCTTTACAGGTCTGTCTACACAGAAGCACACCTGAACATCAGTATGAACAATCTGCAGTTTTTTTTCTGACTGTGCTGGCAACCTGAGCAAATAGTGCATCCCAATCGTCGAAACGACTTGCACAAGTGTCTAAACATAGTGTGGTGAGGCCACTGTTTTGCAAAGATCTTCCCGTACTGTGTAGCATGCCATTGCCTTTTGTGTCACCCGGCAATGCTGGAGAACAACTATTACATTTTCTTTCATTTTATGTACACTTGTATTAACTCTCTCTCTCTCTCTCTCTCTCTCTCTCTCTCTCTCTCTCTCTCTCTCTCTCTCTCTCTCTCTCTCTCTCTCTCTCTCTCTCTCTCTCTCTTGTTTTCCAAAGATCTTCCAGTACTGTGTAGCATGCCATTGCCTTTTGTGTCCGCCGGCAATGCTGGAGAGCAACTATTACATTTTCTTTGATTTCATGCACACTTGTATTAACTCTCTCTCTCTCTCTCTCTCTCTCTCTCTCTCTCTCTCTCTCTCTCTCTCTCTCTCTCTCTCTCTCTCTCTTGTTTTCCAAAGATCTTCCAGTACTGTGTAGCATGCCATTGCCTTTTGTGTCCGCCGGCAATGCTGGAGAGCAACTATTACATTTTCTTTGATTTCATGCACACTTGTATTAACTCTCTCTCTCTCTCTCTCTCTCTCTCTCTCTCTCTCTCTCTCTCTCTCTCTCTCTCTCTCTCTCTCTCGTGTGCGCACACATCCATAAATATATATGATCGTTTTTTATAGTTTTAGCAAGCATGTAGCCATGTACCAACGCAATTTGCCGGTACGAAAAAAAGAATTGCTAGAGACAAAATTATTAGGGACGTTTTGTATAATGCTGAGATGGATATTCTAACTGAAGGGTATAGCCCAACAGTTTAATCCTTCACAATTCAATAGAGCTTTGAAAATCCTAAGACTAAATGTAGCTCTATTGCCTCTCCAGAAATATATCTCGATCAGTCTGATGAGTCGGTAGGTTCTTTTTTTTTAGCAGTTTCAGTGTTTGAATGTTCTAAATATGGCACCATGTCAACTCATGCCATGTGCTTTTGAATTCACTTCATTATTCCTATTTATTTACATTAATTTTATTACGTGAATTTAACAAACATAGCATGACGTGACCTAGAACCCTGAAATCAGGACTTAGTTTGATTGACAGAAAAATTTACAGCTTCTTGTTCATTATCTTTAGTTTCATATGCATATATATATTTTAAAATAAAATTTCAATGATAAATATGGCAATTATTAGGATAGTTCAAGTTTTATAGATATTCAGATCAAAACCCGATAAAATTTTATACTCAGCGAGCATCATTCATTATCCTTAACTATATATAGTATCCGCGCATAACTTTATGTACACAGCATCATATGTTTCAGGTGTAATAGCCTAACCTAAGGTGATATTACTAGAGAATACTAAAGGTCTTTGTAACTTCACCTAGTTGCAAGAAATCTTATATCCTTTAAGCAAAGTTCAACCTATGGTGCGACGATATGGTTTCAATCAGTGGGGTAACTAACGACACTACTCTTAATTAGATGTTTTCAGCCATTATTAGATAATGATGAAAATCCCAGGGGGACAAATTTCAACTCATTTGACAACTTCACAAGTGAATATTTAACTGTCTTTTTAACCATTCTTTAACTGGTCTCTTCTCTGACAATTACAATTTTTTATCACTATTAGCAAGCCAATTAACGCAAGAGCATCGTCTGTTGACGACGCCGTGGTTGCTACAGTGAGCTGGAGAAAAAAAAAAAAAAACAATCGTTAATGGTGCAGGTATGCCAGAAAAAATACTATGCAGGTTGTTCACACTAGTGTTCAGGTATGCCTGCACAGACAGTTATGTACAGGTCTACCTGAAGGTTAATGGGCACCCTTATATAACCTAGATTGTAAAAATTTTCCGAATAAGAAAATTTCTTATTTTCTAATTTACATCCCTTATATTTTCTAAATTTCCCATATATGTGAAATTTTCCAGCCGCAGCTACCTACCAACTTCAGCTAAAAATACACCTTGTGAATTTCCTTCAGTGGAAATCCTTGGAATGTTTGAAGTCACTGCGAAGACAATGTTGCATACTCCTAAAGACATTTTCCATATTATGTAGAGAGAGAGAGAGAGAGAGAGAGAGAGAGAGAGAGAGAGAGAGAGAGAGAGAGAGAGAGAGAGAGAGAGAGAGAAAATCTTTTGAATGGTTCCATACCGATAGGACGATGCTTACTTCATCGGGAATATCCCGTTTTGAAAGGATACTAACCTTGATAGCGAAAACAGAAGCTAACGTCAATTTTTTTTTTCTCTCCTTATCTCCAAAGACTAACTGTGACCCGCAATGATCGCTTAACAAATAGGTACCTAACTTAATACGTCAAAGAACAGAGACTTTCTCAAATTTTAGGAACGCACTTATCTGTTCCCCCCCCCCCCCCTTACTATCAAAGACTCGAATACGGTACCATAGCCATGCAAATAAGATCCTTATAAAGCTTTTTACATGTTACAACAAACGCCCTAAACGATATATCATTAATGTAAAAAAACAAAAAAACATTAACTCTAGCATCAGGGTACAATAACCTATTGGTAGGTGGCAGGGCAAGAAGACACATTGAATCTATACATAATCGATAAGCCTAAGGAAGGAAGCAAATTTTCTTTTTAATTTTCATAGTTGAATGCGGAGATTCAATGTACATTCCTGACTATGTTCGTCCTCGAAATTTCAAGATGCGTTTATATTGACAGGAATACATAGATCCGTACACTTCACTAAGATCATTAAACCACCTAAGTCCAAACTAGAAAAAGGTCAGATTAATCTATATTCTAATATTATGATCTTAGCAATCCTTTGTTTAGGGTAATCACCCTGTTAGATTCTAAACATCTCCCAACACCCTTTCCCTCTCATGATCCAACACCATCTTTCTAAACATTATACCCGAGAGCATCATAATAGCTATCGGTTATCCAACACTGAACAGTCTCAGGGCCTCATTCACCACAGCACCTTTGGAAGCTAGCCAGGCTATTCTGCTTCGATACCTAACCGCAAGGATACTTCGCCTCATCTTTTATACACGCGCATGTCTCTTAACTTGTTGCTTGTTGTTTTAAGATGCCACTCCATTAAGACAAGCTTATTTCACTTGTTGGTCGCCACTTCTTCTTCTTGTGCCATTTGAGAGCACCTGCAAGTGGCTCTTATAAAAGCAATAAACAGCTGGTATTCGAAAGATGAGATCTTTTTTCAGTTAACGATACTGCTGTGATGGCTTGGCAACGAAAGAGAAAAATGGATTTCCGCGAATTAAGACACTGATACCTGGTGGAACTTGTCAGGCGGTAAGGATAAGAAATTCTATTCCTTTTCCAAGAGAGAGGACGCATGATATACAGCTAATTAAAATAAATCACTTTTCTTTAATAAAAACGTAAATTACTGTCACAATAACCGTATTTATATTAAGAAAATTTGTTTTAGAAGTTAAAAGATAAATTAAAGTTAATTTGGGCATTTTCTGGCATTTCTTGCCTATTTGTTCAAATTTAGACACTAATTTCAGCTAAATAACAAAAAGACAATCATATAACAACAATAAGTAAATTTCCCCCAAAAAATTAACGAAAAAAAAAAAAATCATATTGTCAATGTTCACCGAATGAAAACGTTCGTTAAGCCATATTCTTGCGAAACTTGATAATAACAAGCTTTCACAAAACAAGTGATACTAATGAATTTTTTTTTTTTTTTTTAAGTATTGCTACCTCTTTGTGGACTGAATATTTCCAATATAGTAACAGACTATCTAAATTTCACACAAAATTTATATTGTGATACGATTACACGGAAATGTAGATTTGCTTAACAATTAAATTTAAAGAACAGATGACAACAAACAAAACATCTAATTGTTGATTATCTTTGCAGCGATAAATTTCAAAATACATAATTATAGCAAAAAAAAAAAAAAAAATTTTATCAAAGATCATATTAAATTGACGATTTTTTTTACGATAGTACGTCGAAAAATATGACTCAAAGGCTAAATCTTATATAAAAAAAAATTCTTTAAAGAACCACGGTAGATAGTTAATTTACAGTTAAGAAATTGAGATAAAAAACTTTCAACAAATTTTATACCAAAATAATCTAATATAAATAATATATATATATATATATATATATATATATATATATATATATATATATATATATATATATATATATATATATATATATATATATATATATATATGCGTTAAAAATCACAGGAAAACGTGATGCTCAGATGCAGAAGAACCACAGGGAAAATGAAAATACAGAATATACACTTGAGTCCTGACTAGTTTCGTGATACTTCCTCAGAGGACTGATTTATTGAGAGAGGTTTCTTACATTTTATAGTGGAAAGCAAAAGTACGAACATACATATAGAGATATAGAGCTTTCGGACTCCTCCTACGCACACCTGAGTCAACCCCAGGTAGCGGGTAAGGGAGTGTCATTGTTCTCTAAATCTCTATATGTATGTTCGTACTTTTGCTTTCCCTATAAAATGTAAGAAACCTCTCTCAATAAATCAGTCCTCTGAGGAAGTATCACGAAACTAGTCAGGACTCAAGTGTATATTCTGTATTTTCATTTTCCCTGTGGTTCTTCTGCATATATATATATATATATATATACACACACACACAAACACAATTACACATAATACGAAAGCGTTAGTACGTTAAAATCAAACTTGCTTGGCATTTCAGACAGTAATAGTAATACTTTTATTCTCATAATTAATATTAACAGCAATCGTACTATTTATAGTAGTAAAAGAACAACAATAAACGATTCACATGTCCCCATGTGCTTCAATTACGACAACAAATGTAATCAGTTGACGCACCTCTGAACATTCATAATTCAAAAAAAAAATCTATACGGATTCAATCAATGTATTGAAAACAACAAATAGTTGATAAAAAAAAAAACGATTAAATATAACTATCTACTAATCTGAGAGGAAAAATTAAGATAAATAAAAAAATCTTTGTACCCAATTTAGGTTGAGAGAGAGAGAGAGAGAGAGAGAGAGAGAGAGGAGAGAGAGAGAGAGAGAGAGAGAGAGAGAGAGAGAGAGAGGTTTAAATAACTTATTTAATTAAAAAAGACGAAACCTACACTTTCCAAAGACGTAATTCTTCGATTTATCTAATTTATTTCTTTTAAATGGGAATTTTAAACTGGGTGAGAGTGGGCGGCTGGGCGGTGAAGGTTGGTGTTAGGGATGGGGTGATACAACCCAAAGAACAATTTCGTTAACACGTTGCTCTGTAAATCGTCTTTTATGTTCTCTTGAAGTCATCAATAAATCTGATAGTGTCCAAAAAAAGGGAACTCTATTCCACCTTCCAAATGTTGAGGCTCCTTTAAGACACCACAGTCATCCTGCCCTAAACGTACATACGAACATACGCATACACACATACACAAAAGGGAAACACATCTTGTCGTGAGGGAGTGAAACTTCTATGCGTGCCACAATACTATGCCTATTCGGTGGCACCAAGGGAGAGGCCACGGGGTTTAAGGGAGGGAGGTAGTGTAGGGTAAGGGAGGGAGGTGGATATGGCACTAGGAGCAACACCTTAGAAATTCTCCTTCCTCTATATCCTCCTCTCGCGCTCTCCCTTTCTCCTCCTTCGCTTAAGCTTTGATGGCACTCCTCTATAAAATAACTCAAAGGCTGACGTAGATGGCGGGTGCGGGTGGGCTCTCCTACGGGATGTACCGAAGATAAAATATCTCAGGAGTGCCATTGAGTGCCATTGGAGTCTGGCACGATGACCACAAGGAGGGTGCGCTCAAGCGTGTCCTTTCAGTATATCGACTTCCACTCAACGGGAGAAAAAACGGTTAATGAGAGCGACGATGATGGAAAAGGGGTTTCGCTTTAGCACTGGCCAGACACCAGCTTCTTTTAACGCTCTGCATTGCATCGGAGGCTTTTATAAATTAAACAGGAAAGTTGGTGGTCTTACACGCATGTCTTACGCGATTACTTTTCATTTCTCATTTGCCTTTTCTGCTTAATGATAGTAATGATAATAATCATGCTGGTAACGCTGATGAGGGAGGGATGTAATTACCAGAAAAATAAAAAAACCTTATAATTTTGAGACGAAGAGCAACTTAAATAAAAAGGAGAAGAATTGTAAACAAATTATAAAAGGAACACAAAAAATTCTCCCATGCTCAAAACTACATCCCTAAAAAGGAGTCTCGGCTGCTGCATGTTAACCACTCTTACATATGTTACGGTCCCTTCATGTCTATTTTGTATAAATCCTCACGCTCACGGGATATTCAAATCCTTTCTTTCCAGAATCGTGACGTGCCTTCTACCTGGGAATATCTTCGTTTCTTTCTGCATTACCAGAACACCTGATAACCTATCACACTAGCAAACCTAATCTACTTCGTACTCAGATATCGGATTCCCAAAATGTTATTAAAGGAAAAGAAGGATGTCAAGACGGATTAGCTTGACTCTTGTTTACCTAAATACTATTTAAATTAAGTAACAGCCGAGGAGAGAAATTGGAGCGAAATTCAACCTTTGAAATTAGCATCCCAGTCAACCAATGGCGGGGTCGATATTAGTTTTATTCCAGCTTGTGGCCTAGTTGTGGGATGATCTTCCTAATCGGGTAGTTGAATCACTAGAACTTCGAAAGTTCAAACTAGCAGCAAATGGTTTTTATGTTGAACAGGCTTATATAAGTCCTTTTGTAGTTTATATATTAAATATTTGTTTGAATGTTGTTATATGTTTTTAAAATATTTTATTCTAATTTTCATTACTTCTTATGCCGTTTATTTTGTTTCCTTATTTCCTTTCCTCACTGTGCTATTTTTCCCTGTTGGAGCCCTTGGGCTTGTAGCATCTTGCTTTTCCAACTAGGGTTGTAGCTTAGCTAGTAATAATTATATATATATATATATATATATATATATATATTATATATATATATATATATATATATTTATATATATTATATGTATGTATATATATATATATATATATATATATATATATTATATATATATATATATATATATAATATATATATATATATATATATATATATTGATTTTGTTATAAACAAGTGATTTCCGAAGACTAAGAGCTAGTACTGAAATGTGGGTTAAAATGTGTAAACTTTAAATGTAATGGTTTCTAATCTGATTCTCAACCTCCGTCCAAGGGTCGAACTTGAAAGTTGTAAAAATCCATTTATAAAATTTGCCCACATGGAACTGCGCTGGGAGCAAGGAGACCATCCAGCCCCAAGATACAATTTTTGTAAAACCCCGCAATCGTTCTATGAAGCAAAGTTAAAATAAGTCAAACCTCAAGATGGAAGAAAGAAAGCGGGGACGGAAGTAATTGTGTGCATCCAGGGGTTGAGGGCCCAAGACAAAGACCATTTAATAATACCTACAGAGTACCGTGTGAAGTGCACTGATGACATCATCCCATCAAAGATTTAGATTGAACTGGATTGTAACATTTAGGCCAGAGATAAGGTATGGGTAATCTCCTACGGGGAATGGAAGGATTTGATCTGATGGTATTCCAGTGAGGAAGATACACTCTAAACCTCATACACGTCAAAAGGTTATCATTTACTTGAAATTCTTTAACATTCCGTTCTTGGACGCCGACGACGAAGACAATCCCAATGGTATCAGAATAATTCTCCAAACATGACTGAAGGAAATCATTCATTCACATCTTATCGGGCTGAGCTTTCAATGATTCAGAAAACTGAAACAGCTAGAAAATATCATATCCATTTTCGTCTTTCGTCCTACTTTTGCCTCTCAACCTAACTATTCACTTCTCATCCTTCAAGCAAAACAGGTCTACGCAAAAGCTGCAAAACAATTAATTCCAGAAGTTTTCACTTTACTGTCATTCATATCTATACACTGCCCTTAATTTCCATAACATCAACCCGAAATTACATTTATTTGCCTACCCAAGACACTTATTCCGATATTGGGGCCTTCCTATTCTGTGACAGTGACATACTTCTAGTCATCCGGCTAAAAACCATTTATTACGAGTTACTGGATTTTAAATATCGTCACTTAATTTCAAATTTCTCTTCTCGCTATCATTTTGACCTACATGAGCTGTGTTTCCTCACTATCAATAATCAGTAGTTAACATATACTATTTCACCTACATTTTACACGACCTCATTTCCTCTTTTCTCTCTCTCCGGAACCCTCCCTAGCACTTATCACATCAACCATAGAAATATAGTCTATAAGATACTGTACCCTTACCTCAGACTAACTTTTACACTACATAAATCATTTAATTTTTTGTAA
>NC_090751.1:18744793-18754165 GCF_036898095.1 Palaemon carinicauda | reverse complement strand
ACCATAACCAGGCAGGGCCTTTCTACATCCCCCGGGTAACCATGAAAACAATGGCGAGTTTCTTCTTCTTCATGAGACTATAGGGCCAAGGGATCTTCCTTGACCGCAGCTTCCGTCTGTTCGCCAGTTAGTCCATCAGTCCTGGTTACCCCACCAGCACAGCTCTGACCTCTCCTGCTGAGCACATGCTAAGTGGGGTCCACTTTTAGAACGTTGGTTATCTTATTTTAGGATCTTTAGCGTGCATCTGTCAGACCATATCATCATCACCTTCCAAGTTTCTTAAGGATATCTTTACATTATCTTGAGCCGGAATCTGGTTAAACAAACATGCTCTTCCATTCACAGATCCACGTTCGTTGTTGCGCGTTATTGTACTTCGCTGTTAATCACCCACGCATTTCTTCGTACTGGAATTCGTCAAGTGACGTGTAATTAAATCCGGAGAATGCGGTAAACTTCATTAAACGTTTTTTATAAGAGTCGGGCTTCGCAGGACCGATGCCGCCATAAACAAGATTCTGTAACTTAAGAGCAGCATAGTTTTCCACTTTAATGGCATAACACATAGCTTAAGTATCAGTACTTTACGACACTTTCCTAGGTGTAAAAGCCTCATAAACAGAGACTAAGGTCCCCATCCTTTTCTCTTTCCTCTCTCTCTCTTCGCCTAACCCTATGTACCGTCGCAAAGTGGAATTTTGGGCGTTCGAGGAACGAAATAAGGAATGGAGGTAAAAATTAAAGGGTCGTAAATCTCCCCTTTCGGGATGACTCCGTCGTGTTTCGGGGTTTTTTTGGCTCCCTTGGAGGTCTTTTCAGATCGACGTGAATGTAGAAGAGTTGAGATCACAAGTAATTTTTTTTCTTTTTCTTTTTTTTTTTTTACATAACGGTTGGTATGTATAATCTACGTTAATTGTCCATATGTGCACGGTATTACAAAATTTACAAAACGTAAAATAATTTATGCAAAAACGTAACTATGTTTGGGAAATGTATTATTATCAGGATTACTTCTAGCTAAACTACATCTATAACTGGAGAAACAAAATGCTACAGACCCAATGAGTCCAGCAGCGAAAGCAGCCTGGGGCGGATGGGAAATGGATAAGTAACTTTATATGAAAAACAAAAAATAAATAAAATATATACAATACCTTGAGATCAGTAGCAATGTTAAATAGACAAGTCATATATAAACCTGTAGCCAATTAATCTGTTCAACAAAAAAGGCATTTGCAACAAATTTGAACTAACGATGAGCCACCGGTTCAACCGTCATATTAGGAAGATAATTCCACAATCTAGTCACAGTTGGAATAAAACTTCTGGAATACTGTGTAATATTAACCCTTATTATGGACAGGCACGACTTTTATAATCAACTGCATAACTAGCATTACATATATGATGGGAAGATCTGAATGCAAAAGGTCAGAATTATGAAGAAATAAATTGGAATATACTCAAAGACATAACTGAAAGATGATGTCCGAGATTATTTTTAAGATTAGATTAATATATATAATTTAATAAACCGCACACTTTTATCCAAAAATTTAAGATCAGAGTCAGTACAAGAACATAAGAAAGGAGAACAATATTCAAAACACTGTAGAATGAAGGCATTAAAACATTCCCTTAGGATAGACTGATAACCACATTTTAAATAACTTTATCAATATGCCAATTTTATGTGTAACTGGAGAAGAAAGAGCCAAGATGCATTTCTCAAAAGTACGTTTGCATTCAAGATTCACATTTAGAATTCTAAATGAGTTGTATACAAATAAAGAAACATTATCAATGAAAAAGAAAATGGATGTTGAAGAGCCAGTGCCCTTAGCATGCTTACATTCATTATATATATATATATATATATATATTATATATATATATATATATATATATATATATATATATATATATATATATCAACAATGTGTAGGTTCATCACGCAATTCATATATAAAATAGCATATACAGAATTCTAAGAAAAAAAAATATTGAATACATTATTATGACATATATGATATAAATATAAATAACATATACTTGAAATTCATGTTCATTGGTGTTCTAATATCTATGCATTTATACCTGTACACAATCAATTTATGGATATGTATAGGTATTCAATTACCTATTTACACAACGTCCTTATACATAAATACATTATATATAAATTTTTGGGGGGTGATGAATAATGTTTTTATTGTCTCTCTTTTATTATTTTTTACTTATGCGTTTCTTTTCAGGTACCTTGTTACTTTCTTTGATGAGCTCATTGGAAAAGTAGAGTATTTCTATTCCAACATGGGTTGCAGTTTGGTTAATTATTGACATTGAAGAACATAAACAGCAACAACAACAACAACAACAATAATAATAATAATAATAATAATAATAATAATAATAATAAGAAGAAGAAGAAGAAGAAGAAGAAGAAGAAGAAGAAGAAGAAGAAGAAGAAGAAGAAGAAGAAGAAGAAGAAGAAGAAGAAGAAGAAGAAGAAGAAGAATAACATACATTGTTAAAAGATATGAGCAACAATAAGATATCTTATTATTGCTTATGTCTTTTAACAATGTTTTTATTATTTGTAAAAATGTATGTTTTTAACTCACAGAACCTGATGATGGATAAATGTCCGAAACGTTCAAATAAAGGTGATTGAAAGGATCCATATAATAATAATAATAATAACAATAATAATAATAATAATAATAATAATAATAATAATAATAATAATGTATGGTGCAGATGGAAGAACCTGACACAAAGTACACTATAGCACTAAATTTCCTTTTAACATAGATGCTTTATGGTTGTATTACCCGATACCAAGACAGGAATACCATTAACTACTATAAATAAAAACATTCCGTATATAAAACCGTATAGAAGAGTCAAAATGGACGAAGCAATCAATTAATACCGGAGAGGCAAGTAAACAAGAATTATATATGATAAAATACATAAGAGAAAATGCATGAAATTGAAATTACATATACAAATTCAAAGACTGAATATATGTTACAATGAAAAGTATTAAATGAAAGGATTTTCTTTGATATACTACAGTAGTTAGAAACAGTTGCAACATACAATCATTAACATATCAGGGACCTCATATAATTGTTTAAAATTATCTGGTATCATAGCAGCAGTGGCCACTGATGAGGAACTTCATAAACGCGTTTAACTAACAGGATAGTAAAAAAAAAATGAGAAATGCATGGTAAACCCCGAGGCAAAATATCAAAATGCTTCAACAAAAACTACAACAACAACAACAACAACAACAATAATAATAATAATAATAATAATAATAATAATAATAATAATAATAATAATAATAATAACAACAGAGGTCATGATAAAAAAAAAGCAAAATCCCTAATAGTTTTGTTAAAATATGCTGAAAAGATTGACAGCAATAATAATAACAACACATTCACTGGCGTAAAAAAGAACTACACCAAATGCAATCATAACGCCGAAACGACCGAACGATGTCATAGGTCAGCGATGAATTATCGTTATGGGCACCATTGTCTATAAAAGCAGCGGGTTCTATGATAAAGTACACGAATCAAAATTGAAATCGAATGGACCTAATTCGGCAGATCGAGAATGGCCCGGTATGACCCCAACAGATATTGATAAATAAAAAGCTCCTGATGGTTCATCAAACAAATAACATTTTAGGGACGCATTTTAAAGGTCCCTGGCTCGTTACAAGAGAGAGAGAGAGAGAGAGAGAGAGAGAGAGAGAGAGAGAGAGAGAGAGAGAGAGAGAGAGAGAGCCAAGTGGGGAGGCTCTGAAAAAAAAAAAGGAAATTAGAACGGCCACTCGGTAGAGCGCATATCTCCAACTATATCATGTTGTATATCATAAGATAGGCAATTAAATTAGGCATTTTTTTGGCACTAGTGTCATGCAAATCAGATAAAAATTTGGCCACGATATGGCAAAAAGACGATTTTTACCTTTTCCTGACCTTGGCCTTGACGTTTGACCCATTCACTACCAAAATCTAATCAAATTGTCAGTGGATCATTGCCAATCATCCCATCTAATTTCATGACATTCAATCAAATAGCTTTCGAGTTATGCGAATCAAAAACGCATAGACACACATAACCAAATTCACGCCTAACAAAACATAACCTTCGTCGCAATAAAGTTGGCTAAGGTATATATATGTATTTCAATTGTATTTCCTTGTATTGTGCAAACATAAATTTTGCAATGGATTTTTCCCCAGAAACCTTACCATCGTGGATTCGAAAAAAATGTGCAGTACATTCCTTATAAATATGGCAAATTCTAAACTCTAATGAATGGCGACCACAGCAGTGGTCATAACTTTAGGTAATTCAACAGAATATGTATAATTGAAGAATATGCAGTATACAGTTTTACCCCTAGCTTGCGAGACTGAAAATATGTGATATAGGATTTAAGAGTAGAAGAAATTTCATAACTACCGAAGCTATTGATATAACTACATATTCAAATCTTTACAGGAAAACCAACCCATGTTTGGGAATTATTTGTAGTTACAACACTTCTATCAACATCATATACAGATAACATCTCAAAAATGGTAAGGCAATACAAATAACATCATACACTATATCAATGTCATCTATCGCATCCCAAGAAGAGTCAGGAGAAGACGAAAATTCTTCTGAAGGATCTATTAAGATTTTGCAACATTTTATTACTCTTTTTGCTTATCAGTCGCAATATGGATCGACACAGTTTTGTTGGAGTATCATACACATTCTGCGAAGAATAAATTCCTTATCTAGATTTTAGAATTATCGTCGTTCAGCTCAGGGGTCGCCTCTGTCCCAATGATCTCTGCAAAAACCTGTTGTATGCAGGTGTCTTGGTCCGGTGACACCATAGCAACGTAGGTGGTATATAAAACTTTCGATCCTTTACCATAGTCGTATTGTGGTTCATGTTTAGATTTTATTTATTTAAAATTGTGTAAAGTCATCAAGGTCAAAGTCTAGACAAGAATCTCCCCTATATAATAAAGACTAAGTGTTTGGCTATATATATATATATATATATATATATATATATATATATATATATATATATATATATATATATATATATATATATGTATATATATATGTATATTATATATATATATATATATATGTATATATATATGTATATTATATATATATATATATATATCTATATATATATATATATATATATATATATATATATATATATATATATATATATATATATATATATATATATATATATATATAATCCTGTCACGCTGAAAGCGGCAACCACTCTGAAACGACAGCAGTGTGGGGAATGAGTTGAATCGGTGTGTGTGCTCGTGCACACATCTATCTAAATATTTAGACGTCATTCATGGCAAGTCGCGTAGCCTATACTAGTAAGAATAAAATAGATCATGACAATGGAAGTAAACCTTAAAAACCCGAAACTGTAAAGGTGTAACTTCGATTTTTCAGTAATACAAGATTTGAAAGGGAAAGACTATGCCCCAAAATGTATGACTAAATTATAAAAATTCTAGAAACAACAAAGGCAAATACTATAGTCCATTTCTTTTAGCGATGCATATTTGCACCAACTCGCAGGGGTGCCCTTTTAGCTCGGAAAAGTTTCCTGATCGCTGATTGGTTAGAATTATCTTGTCCAACCAATCAGCGATCAAGAAACTTTTCCCAGCTAAAAGGGCACCCCTGCGAGTAGGTGCAAATATGCCTCGATAAAAGAAATAGACTATAGTAGCAGCAGTAGTGGTAATAATGATATCAAAAGCAAAAGTTGAAAACAACATAAACAGGAAAAGCGACTGTGATAAAACTGTTAAATATGACGTGTGACGTAACATCCAACTAAACCTGGTTAATCATGATTGATTAATTAACAGAATTATTTGGCCTTGTTGTCAATCTCAATAAATCTGTCAGTCAGGGCAAATGAAGCAGATGTGAGAGCAATTATCCAGCGATTAAGGACTTTCATTTTTGTTTCCTGCTGGACTCTAGACACATAAACAAAAAATTAATAAAAATTCGTACAGTATGCTTGATCAGAAATTATTCACAGTGATAAGTGCACAAACCTATCTTTACCAATAATTTTGCCCATAAGTTCACAAAAGAAGAATTCAAGCAACCAAGTGTCAACATAAATATAAATAATTCTTAATAAATGTATACCCAGATAAAATAATTTATGACTATAAACACATAAGACTTACTTGCTTCAACAAGTAGGCTACACTAACTCGTTAACACTCCAAATGGTACGCACAGGTAGCCATGTTTGACTGGACTGATAATTACACATTGATAGGTACGTATTATTGTTTACATTAACTGTTCACATACAAACACGAGCATGTACAAACGATTCATTATCTGATTATGTACATTACTAATGGGAAGAAAACATGTACAGATATTCTGTAGGTGAATAATCAATACAAAACAAACTTTGTTCCATCAAATCAGTGCGTTTAATAATATACGAAATTTAAAGAATAATTTCACTTACACCCATGTAAAAGCTTATTTTGCACAATGTAATAAGTGGAAATACAAAGATATACAAATCGGTAATGATACATCGATAAGAAAAGAGGGAAACAATTTACTTGAAAATACAAAACATAAAGAGCCGTTCGCTCCTTAATAAAAGTAAAAGCAAAAATCCTCAAAATCTTAATACTCTACTTTCTAAGAAGAAATATAAAAACATCTACGCAAACACAGGAATAGAAAAATAAAAATGAAAGGTATTATAAAACCACGAATCTCTTCCAAAACCTCCTAGTAAATGTATGACTAGTTGACTAAGAAAAATAGTTTCTATCTCACAAAAGAAAAAAAAAATCTAAAAAACAAACACCTTTCCATCTTTAAGCCAACACAAGACTCGAAACAATTTTATATGTAAAACGCACTCGTATAATCAAATATAGACAATAACAACTTTTCGACCACCCCATCTCTGCAAGAACACATGTAAAAAAATAATAAATTCCTTTTATAAAGAAAGAAAGAATCACGTAAAAACAACGAAACTCAGTGAAACTCACCTTCACCCAAGTCTAGATGGAAATGGCATGGCGAAGACATCGGCGGGCGATCCCAAAATGGAACAACAGGGCTAAAAGGCACCAATAAACATGGCTTAACCGGCCACCTGTACAACATGAAGTCACGCACCTTAGTTCACGTCAGGCTAAATGGACTCGCCTGAAGTTGGCTGGCCCCTTTCAGGAGCGACCTAGCATGACCTTGACACTTTTAAGCTAATGGAGGCGGGAGGGTATCTCATTACGAATGCAGATGTATGCTAATTCAGATGGTTAAACTGTCTATTACTTTCTCAAGTGTTCCGGGATGGGGGTGGGGGTCTTAAAGAAAAGGTGAGAGAGAGAGAGAGAGAGAGAGAGAGAGAGAGAGAGAGAGAGAGAGAGAGAGGAGAGAGAGAGAGAGAGAGAGAGAGAGAGAACTCCTCAGTAATTCATATATAATTTTAACGGGAATGAAATTTAGTTGTTGGGCTACATGGTCTCCGATCTCAAAACATTGTTATCTATTTCCCTTTACTTTTTCCACGAAACAAGATATTTTAGAAATATTCTTCTTCCCTATATAATAAAGAGCAAGTGTCTGGATATATATATATATATATATATATATATATATATATATATATATATATTATTACATATACATATATACTGTATATATATAAATATATATATATATATATATATATACATATATACTGTATATATATAAATATATATATATATATATATATATATATATATATATATATATATATATATATATATATAAATATATATATACTGTATATATATATATATATATATATATATTAATATACATATATATATATATATATATATATATATATATATATATATATATATATATATATAATATATATATATATACTGTATATATATATACTGTATATATATATATATATATATATATATATATATATAGTATATATATATATATATATATATATATATATATATTTCCGGTTACGTAAGCGGCATTGCCTGACGTATAACTCGGGAAGGGGGATAAGAAGTATTCATACCATGGTGAGGGTGCGCATGTGTGTGCGCATATCTATCTAAATATCTGGTCCTCATTTTTAACGGGTCACGCACACTAGTTTCTAATAACGAAGTAATAAGTGAGTGGACCGTTGCCTATTGAAGATAAGAGAATTCCCATATGGTCACTGACGCTGGCTTCCATAATTTTATCATTTTAACTTAGTAAAGATTTGTACGCTAAAGTGTCAATCATCAACAGTAAAGCGAAGAATGACACCCTGGTTCACAGTTATGGAAGGTTAACGCGGATTTCAATTTCATGTTTATTACAATAGAATTTTAATTCAAAGAAGTGTGCTTTTTTACGCAAATAATCCTTCAGATAATTCAGTTATGAGTAATCATAAAATGCTTAAAACTCGTGTTAGACGATGATTTTATTGACAACATTTAGATATATCGCCGAATACGCCACAGAATATGCGACTGTTTCCAAATTTAGACGTTAAACCATATCAATTCCATAAGAACAACTGTTAAGAAGAAAATTTAACTAAGGCATGTTTTCATATTGTTACTGCTCTGAAATATTCTATTTTAATTGTTTATTACTTCTCTTGTAGTTTATTTATTTCCTTATTACCTTTCCTCACTGGAGCCCTTGGGCTTATAGCATCTTGTTTTCCAACTACTGTAGGGTGTAGCTTAGCTAATAATAATAATAATAATAATAATAATAATAATAATAATAATAATAATAATAATAATAATAATAATAATAACTATATTGGAGATCCCTTCCATGACCTTGAAGGTCATTCCCTCCTACCTACTCACGCAAATGCATTGCACAATCAGATTCAATTCTATCCTAAATTACTTATATGGATATAACTAAGTTAATACTTTTAATGGCTCCAGTAAGTTGATACAAAACTTTTGATATACAAAGGGTACAAAGGGAACATAAGTTGCAATTTCCTGGGTTGCAGCCGAAGTGAAGGGATATGGAAATGAATGTCTTCTCCTTAGTGACGGCAAATTTGCACATTTATTTGGACAGAACATGACGATGTAGATAGTGTATCGAAGGAAGGGGCCATGCGTTTTGAAAATATTCGAAAGTATTTATACAGTTTGAAATACTAGTATGAAAATTCCTCGTTTTACTCTCTAACATCTAGAGATTAATTTAGTTACAATTACGATATAAATTTAAGATTTTTTTTTTAGAAACAAA
>NC_090751.1:18727293-18737293 GCF_036898095.1 Palaemon carinicauda | reverse complement strand
GATAGTTTGGTTGTTTGGTGGTTAGTTCGTTTGAGCGAGACAGTGAGATGCTGAACAAAAAATTTCCGTAAGCTAACTCCCCCCCCCCTCTCTCTCTCTCTCTCTCTCTCTCTCTCTCTCTCTCTCTCTCTCTCTCAAGGCACTTAACTGGCGTTAACATAAAGCTGTGAGTTCACACAGAGGAGAAAAAGTGTCCGTAGAAAGATATTTTTTTCATTTCGAGGCGAATTTAAGAAGTGTTAGGTGGGATGAAGGAACGCCCTTTCGGCTCCGATGCGAGGAGGAAAGGCTGCAGTCTCTTTTCCTCAGAGTATAAAAAGAAGGATGACGATATAATCAAGCAAGAAAGGATGATATGTAATTATGGATATCAGGGCACGAGGCACGATCTTGCCAACTCCTTGGCCACGAAAAAGAAAGAGAGAGAGAAATAAAGAGAGAGTGGTCGAGGGGAACACCAAAAAAAAGGCATTTCAACAACAATGATTATCGACACCACAACGAGAGAGAGAGAGAGAGAGAGAGAGAGAGAGAGAGAGAGAGAGAGAGAGTTCAATAACACAACATCTGAACAAATATCATTATTGTAAAGAGAGAACGAGACGAAAAAAAAATGTGTGTGGTACGAAGTAAACAGCGTCTCAATAACATTGGTCATTATCGCAGAGAGAGAGAGAGAGAGAGAGAGAGAGAGAGAGAGAGAGAGAGAGAGACTGTAATATGGTAAAGCACCCTGTAAAGGTCTGAATATAAATTCGTAAATCACTTTTAATACCCTAAGATCCACTTTTTCCTCTTCATAAACGCTGCATCACAAAGGAGGCCAAAGTTCACAAAATTTACAAGCGAAAATTTCATCCATTCATCCCATTCCTTCAAATCCAGTTCCTCCAGCATCCCTCCCTCCTCCATCTTGCTTTATTTACGCCGCTTTCAGAGCAATTCTCCATCGCCTCCCCCCTCCCCAATATTTTCGTAATCTTGTTACCTTGAATCTCCTTTATTACTCCTTGGAGTTTCCTTTCCTTTTTCTTAAATCCTTTTAGTTTTATTGCTATTTTCTTGGGGTTGGGAGTTTTACAATTCTAAAGAATTTTCACGATAACATAAAATCTAGTTATCTAGACAACTGCGCCATATAAGGAGTATGATTTCAGTGAATTTCACTCCTTAATTCTATATGTATGAGACATATAATTACTTTTTAATTATAATCGCTACAAAACAATGATACTGGGAAATATTTCACACAAATAACACAAATTAAAAAAATTGCCACGACGTTTTCCTCTAAAGGGAAACATACTAAAACTTCATCTATGTCTCGAGGAATATTTATTTATACTGGGTTATATTTTGTTCATTTATTTGTTAATTGGAGGGGGATAAGAGTTATGGACTATGAAATAATGTACCGTATTAAAGTTTGATGATAATCAAGATAAAGGTTCCGATGAAACTTTTTTTTTTTTTTTTCTTTTTGGGGCCTTACATTCAAACATGATAAAATTGTTTAATTATTCTGAAACCAAGTTCAAATTAGTAAATTCTGTTGCAAGGTTTTCGATATATTTAAGAGGTTAAGAACACCTGTGGTCTTTCTCTAAATATTTGCTCTAAGATGTTCGACTAATTTGTGACATAATTTGGACGAGTATTTAAGGGTACATAACAGTAAATATGAACAAAAACTAATTAATAACGTTTTAGAACAATGATTTTCATTTATAGATATATCTATCGTCGACATTTACACCAGATTTATGTAAAATGTAGAATAATGTCCGTGAGCCAAAGCTCAATGCATATATACAAACCCATACACATAGGAAAGGCACAAAAATATTCTTGCACAAATGTTCTTTGTCGATTTGAAAAATATATATCCCTTCCATAACTATAATAAGTATATAAATAGGCGTCAATTATAATGATGAGTCAGTTTAAGAGACCAATGATACCAATCCATTCAGAATTAACTGACATCCATTTTGCAGGCTTCGGTACCACTGTGCGAACATTAATGTAATTAGTGAAACTGGTGATTAATTATTTTTGATGGTGCAATTAACAAAAAAGAGCGAATATGATTTACCATCACATTATAACGAGATAAATTCAAAACTTTTTTTTGAAAGGGTTTCATATTACCATGAAATATGAGCTCTCGTGACATTTTGGATTTGCAACATTTAATTAAAACATCTCTATCTCTCTCTCTCTCTCTCTCTCTCTCTCTCTCTCTCTCTCTCTCTCTCTCGCTAGCCAGAAAGTTTTTTTTTCTTTCGATTTCATAACGTAGATGACAAGCTATGTTTACGTAGAGCTTAAATGCTCTCTCTCTCTCTCTCTCTCTCTCTCTCTCTCTCTCTCTCTCTCTCTCTCTCTCTCATTGTTACGTATAGATTTACTTTCTGATTAAACACCACCTTCTAAATCAGGCCTGGACAACCTGCGGCCCTAAGACTTCTCAATGCGGCCCAGCCCAACAAAACTTAATATTGTACAGTCCAACTCATGGAGTCAACTGCCAGGCTGAAAATTTACTAAAATTTAATTACTTAAATTTCTAAAATATCATTTCAAGAGAGAGAGAGAGAGAGAGAGAGAGAGAGAGAGAGAGAGAGAGAGAGAGAGAGAGAGAGAGAGAGAGAGAATGTGCGGTAGCCTTCACTCATCGGGAATAATACTTGAGTTAGCTAGGTTTGGGCTTGATTACAAGAATTTAGTTTGCATTATAACATATGGGGGTCCTGGGACGGCAGGTAAAAAGAATGGTCTGGTAGGACTGTTAAAAGGTAGACTGGGGTCTCAAAATACTAACTCATCTTATTGTCCTGCACTGTATTATTTAACAGAAAGCTTTGTGTCAAAAGACAGTAAACTTTCCACATGTAACCAATGTTCTTGTGAAAGCTGCCAACTTCATTAGGTCAAAACGTATGAATCATCGCTAGTTTAAAGTTACTGGCAGATACTGAAGCACAATACGGATGTAAAGTATTTTTGTGAAGTCAGGTTGGTAAGTAAGGAAGGAATGCTTAAAAGAGTATGTGGACTTTTAATTAGATTGTGATCTTAGGCATGAAAAGTTACTCAAACCCTGAAATGAGTAGTAATGTATGGAAGCGTGACTTAATATTTTTGGTAGATATAACAGACCATCTCAGTACCTTGAATGATATGCTTCTCCTTGATCAAAGGCTTGACGAAATTACAGTTGTAGGAATCACAATTCAGAATTCAAAATACAGCCAAAATACAAACATTAAAAAACCATGTTATAAGCGATGAGCAGTTTCTAAAATATGGTGATAGGTTGGCAGCTCTACAAGAAGAATTTTCAATGAAATTCCATGACCTTAGAAAACACTTGCTAGCTACTGAACTATTTGCTTCCCCATTTCATGTGAATGGGGTAAGTATTCCAGATATATGCAAATAGAAATAATTGAACTGCAATTTAATAATGAATTAAGAAATAAGTATGGTGGTAGCTCCATATATCAGTTCTATTAACAATAATTATCAAACACAAAATAGCCCCGACTATCTGATCATGCAAGGATGATGATGGCAGTGTTTGGTAGCAAGTATATATGTGAAGAGCTCATTTCAAAAATGAACCTGGTAAAGAATAAATTTTGGTCCTTACTAACTGATGGACACTTATAAAGCACCTTAGGTGTTGCCACATCAGTCATTCAGCCTGATATTAACCAGTTGGTCCAACAAATGCAAAGTCAGCCATCCCACTAAATTAGGTTTTCATTTGGTTGCATAAAGGTTAGGATATTCCCATGAATTCAAGTACATAGTTATTTTTGTATGAGTATGACAGCTATATCTAATAATAATTCCGCCCAGAGAAATACAACAAGACGTTTTATCTTTTCATTAGTTAAAAATACAAAACTAATTTTGTAGTTGGTTTTTAATTGACCCCCTATGTGAGGCCCTCCATGAGATTATTGACTAGTGGGCCTTTTTTTAAAAAGGTTGCACGCCCCTGTTCTCACATTATCTTATGATTTAATTAATACAACAATTATCTAATAACTGAAATAAGACAAATAAATAAACAGCTAATGACAATGCAAAGGTTTCCCAGTAGTTACTACTACTCACATTTATTCATAAAAAAAATCAAATACTAATGATCAAAGATACCAGAGCTACTATCATCGAAACTAAAGTACTTCATCTAATAATTCTAATTCCTCACGAAAGAATTTAGAGAAAGCTTTATGAACGCAACATAACAATACCCACATTCAAATGGTATATTTCCTGTATATCGCAGAGTTGGAAAAAATTACGAGGATTTTTTCTTAAAGTAAACCTCCCAAGAAGGCAATTGCTATAAAGTACAGTTCCTCTTGTGTAATAAAAGATAGTTCCTCAAATGAAGCACGTTAAATTACATAGGAATAACAGCGCTCTTTGAAAGCAAATAGATTCCAAAATATGGCCACAAAGATATGTCCTCTTCTTTTTTTCGAGGAACAGATGTAGTAAAAGACATTAACATCTCACAAACTCGTCTATGTCGACGTAACTTTGTTAATGTTAAGGAACAACAGACAACGACGGATTAGCACATGGTTGTAAATCATGCAAATAAGGTCTATAAAGTGATTTTTATAGCTGTTGGTACACAAACACGATACTACGATCCTATTATGTGCAAACGTTAACAAGGTAAACCTAATCAAATAACAATTAAATTGGAGAAGAACTATATTCTAATCTTTCTTTTTTATCAAGAAATAATTAGGAGAACAAGTTCAATAAGATAACGACAATTAAAATATCATATGCTCGTGTAATCATATTTCTGAATGTTCACGTGGAATGGTATAAAAAAATTCACCCATTTTTAATAATTTTCAAGCCACTTCAACAGTAACTGAAATAATAGAAATATTTGAGATAATGATTGAAAGAGCGTTGCTGGAAAGGCGTATTATACGAAATCATACAATACAAATGAAAGAAGCGTCATGATTTTGGGTTATAAAAAGGAATTACATTTTTTATTTTCTGTCAGTACATTGAAAATTTGATGTAAACATCTTACTACGTTTTAATCACATTAAATATGGATATAATTTGAAGGAAAATACACTTTCATTATCTAATAGTTAACAACTTCTCGGTAATATTTTTATACAAAGGTTTCAAAGAATTTAACAAAACTTAAAGATTAATGTTTTACGTCTTATACGGTATGACAAATTATAATATTTTCGAAACAGAATTTCAATCAAATGAACAATCTTATGTATGCACTTATAAAACCGAACATACAAATTTATAGATACTCGCAAAAATAGCGAAGCACCGCAAAAATAATATTACTTCGTCTGTGTGCACATTAGAAATAAAAATGCACGAATATTGGCAACTGCACGTGAAAGCTTTCTCCCTTTCACGAACAAGAATTTAGCATTTGCATACGACGAGCCTTCCAAGCGGGTTTCTTCAAGGATGGCTGAAGCTACAACAGCTTTTTGATCATTAAGTGAATCCACCGAGATGGGGGGGGGGAGGCAGTTTCCATCAAATTTGTGATGTTGCAGAAACGGGCCGGGGAAGAGAAATCTTATTTTCATCTAGCACATGATGGTGATTATCTGCTTTCGTTTTTCTTAACCAAATTGTTATTGCTGCTTCTTCCCGTCAATTCTAGGAACAATCAATAAAGTGTTAAAAGTTGATTCGATTTGGCAGACTGAAAATGCTGTTTAGAGAACAAACTTTCTATTTCAGATTTGTACGATAAATTACCAGTTAAAGCAAACATGACAGGAAAAGGTAATATATTTTAGCCTGTACATGAATTAGTATCAGCGATGGTTCCCATGTCGAAATTTATAACGTTATGCCACCTGTCTATCTACCTTATTAATATCTAACGCTATGCCACCTATCTATCTACCTTATCGGTAATATCTAACGCTATGCCACCTATCTATCTACCTTATCGTTGATATCTAACGCTACGCCACCTATCTCTCTACCTTATCGTTGATATCTAATGCTACGCCACCTCTCTACCTTATCGTTGATATCTAACGCTACGCCACCTATCTCTCTCTACCTTATCGTTGATATCTAACGCTACGCCACCCATCTCTCTACCTTATCGTTGATATCTAACGCTACGCCACCTATCTCTCTCTACCTTATCGTTGATATCTAACGCTACGCCACCTATCTCTCTCTACCTTATCGTTGATATCTAACGCTACGCCACCTATCTCTCTCTACCTTATCGTTGATATCTAACGCTACGCCACCTATCTCTCTCTACCTTATCGTTGATATCTAACGCTACGCCACCTATCTCTCTCTACCTTATCGTTGATATCTAACGCTACGCCACCTATCTCTCTCTACCTTATCGTTGATATCTAATGCTACGCCACCTCTCTACCTTATCGTTGATATCTAACGCTACGCCACCTATCTCTCTCTACCTTATCGTTGATATCTAACGCTACGCCACCTATCTCTCTCTACCTTATCGTTGATATCTAACGCTACGCCACCTATCTCTCTCTACCTTATCGTTGATATCTAACGCTACGCCACCTATCTCTCTCTACCTTATCGTTGATATCTAACGCTACGCCACCTATCTCTCTCTACCTTATCGTTGATATCTAACGCTACGCCACCTATCTCTCTCTACCTTATCGTTGATATCTAACGCTACGCCACCTATCTATCTACCTTATCGTTGATATCTAACGCTACGCCACCGATCTCTCTACCTTATCGTTGATATCTAACGCTACGCCACCCATCTCTCTACCTTATCGTTGATATCTAACGCTACGCCACCTATCTCTCTCTACCTTATCGTTGATATCTAACGCTACGCCACCCATCTCTCTACCTTATCGTTGATATCTAACGCTACGCCACCTATCTCTCTCTACCTTATCGTTGATATCTAACGCTACGCCACCTATCTCTCTCTACCTTATCGTTGATATCTAACGCTACGCCACCCATCTCTCTACCTTATCGTTGATATCTAACGCTACGCCACCTATCTCTCTCTACCTTATCGTTGATATCTAACGCTACGCCACCTATCTCTCTCTACCTTATCGTTGATATCTAACGCTACGCCACCCATCTCTCTACCTTATCGTTGATATCTAACGCTACGCCACCCATCTCTCTACCTTATCGTTGATATCTAACGCTACGCCACCCATCTCTCTACCTTGTCGTTGATATCTAACGCTACGCCACCCATCTCTCTACCTTATCGTTGATATCTATTGCTACGCCACCTCTCTACCTTATCGTTGATATCTAACGCTACGCCACCGATCTATCTACCTTATCGTTGATATCTAACGCTACGCCACCCATCTCTCTACCTTATCGTTGATATCTAGCGCTACGCCACCCATCTCTCTACCTTATCGTTGATATCTAACGCTACGCCACCCATCTCTCTACCTTATCATTGATATCTAACGCTACGCCACCCATCTCTCTACCTTATCGTTGATATCTAACGCTACGCCACCGATCTCTCTACCTTATCGTTGATATCTAACGCTACGCCACCCATCTCTCTACCTTATCGTTGATATCTAACGCTACGCCACCTCTCTACCTTATCGTTGATATCTAACGCTACGCCACCGATCTATCTACCTTATCGTTGATATCTAACGCTACGCCACCCATCTCTCTACCTTATCGTTGATATCTAGCGCTACGCCACCCATCTCTCTACCTTATCGTTGATATCTAACGCTACGCCACCCATCTCTCTACCTTATCGTTGATATCTAACGCTACGCCACCCATCTCTCTACCTTATCGTTGATATCTAACGCTACGCCACCCATCTCTCTACCTTATCGTTGATATCTAACGCTACGCCACCCATCTATCTACCTTATCGTTGATATCTAACGCTACGCCACCCATCTCTCTACCTTATCGTTGATATCTAACGCTACGCCACCCATCTCTCTACCTTATCGTTGATATCTAGCGCTACGCCACCTATCTATCTACCTTATCATTGATATGTAATGCTACTCCACTTATCTCTCTACCTTATCATTGAAATCTAACGCTACGCCACCCATCTCTCTACCTTATCGTTGATATCTAACGCTACGTCACCTATCTATCTACCTTATCATTGATATATAACGCTACGCCACCGATCTCTCTACCTTATCATTGAAATCTAACGCTACGCCACCTATCTATCTACCCTATCATTAAAATCTAACGCTACGCCACCTATCTATCTACCCTATCATTAAAATCTAACGCTACGCCACCTATCTATCTACCCTATCATTAATATCTAACCCTACGCCACGTATCTATCTACCCTATCATTAATATCTAACGCTACACCTCCTATCTATCTACCTTATCATTAATATCTAACGCTATGCCACCTATCTATCTACCTTATCATTAATATCTAATGCTACGCCTCCTATCTATCTACCTTATCATTAATATCTAACGCTATGCCACCTATTCTCTACCTTATATCTATTAATATATATCTATCTACTACTATGCCACCTATTCTCTACCTTATATCTATTAAGATATATATCTATCTACTAAACTACAAACAAGCATCCTAATATGATTTTCAATCAACATATGGGGAAGCCATTTTATCTAAAGCGGCAAATTACCCAATTTCAAATAAAGTTTGTTTATTCGCGTTAATATTTCCAAACATATATGCACGGAAACAGTACCTCAGATACCATTTAATTACACGGTCTCACAATGGAACAAAAAAAAAATCCTAACACAAAACGCAATTCGAAATGACTGTTTCGTGTTCAGTCACTGGAACGGGTCTCTTGATTTCGCAATCTTATTCCTCCTTTGAGTGCTTCGGCATTCCTTCCATTATATTTCTCCTTCTCTTGCTACTCTGTGGTGAAAGGGCAAAGCCTTTGAATTAGGTTTCTAGAATTAGGGTCATATGGTACAGCGCTTGGACCGGGGAGAGCATTCTTTATCGGCATGCAGGTTTCCCGCAATTATTATTATTATTATTATTATTATTAGCTAAGCTGCAACCCTAGTTGGAAAAGCAGGATACTATAAGGCCATGGGCTCGAAACAGGATGCCAGAAAACCTAAAATCAATCAATCAATCCAAACAGGGAAAATATCCCAGTGATGTAAGGAAATAAGGAAGTATATAATTGGGATATGTAGTAAAAGTTAAAAGAAGCTGGAAAGGAAAATAGAAGACAAGAATGGAGGGGGGATCGGGTGGATATCCCCCTTCCAACCCCATTCGTAATAACACACGATTCACTTTTGGTGCAAGGTCCCTATAGAAGCTAAACCATTTATACGTTTTCTCCCTATTATTGCATTCTTTAACAAATTGCAACCGCCGACCGATGGCGGCGCAGCTGTCGACGAGTAATTTTTCTTATCAAACAAAATGGCCGCATACGTTTCCGAGTCGTTACCAGAATTCCGTTTAATTGTGTGTTACTACAAATATGCAGGTGTCTTTAGTAAATTTCCTTTTTTATGTGTATAATATGACACTTTAGATAAAGAAAAATATATGTAGGATATATTAGTCTTCCCCAACCCCTCTTATTAATCTTCTTGGTTTCGATTACGTTTACGTATGAGGAGCATGTTATATATGTATGTGTGTGTTTGTGCGCGTATGTACACATACATAAACACAAGCAAATATATATATATATATATATATATATATATATATATATATATATATATATATATATATGTATATATATATGTATGTATATATATATATATATATATATATATATATATATATATATATATATATATATGTATATATATATATATATATATATATATATATATATATATATAAATATTCATACGTATATACATTTTGTGTAGATTTGTACCTACACATAACGCTTGCACCTAAATGTATGTGGATGTATGTTTATTTAAATTA
>NC_090751.1:18712293-18717293 GCF_036898095.1 Palaemon carinicauda | reverse complement strand
AACATATAATTTCATTACTAATAACGTGTTCGATCTACAAGTCTTTCTCCATTGAACTTTTCCATTATATTTTCAAGGAAAAAACAAAAAATTGCATTTCCATTTAATGGACTCTCTCTCTCTCCCCCACCCCAAAGGAAATGAGTTTCACCTTATAATATTCTTTATTTAAAATTCGTCTTCATCTATCTCTTCTTGCATTATCAGCTAATGTCCATGAGAGAAAAGTCTCTCCTTTCCTTTCAACTCTCACGTAAGAAAAGAAAGTATCTTTTACTAATCAATTGTTATCTCGTGAAATGCAACTTTTCTAACTTGCGTTAGTCTCCAATTAACATCTATGTCTTTATTCAATACTGAATAATTAAACTTTATGCTGCAAATCTCTCTCTCTCTCTCTCTCTCTCTCTCTCTCTCTCTCTCTCTCTCTCTCTCTCTCTCTCTATATATATATATATATATATATATATATATATATATATATATATATATATACACACACACACACACATATATATATATATATATATATATATATATATATATATATATATATATATATATACATATATATATATATATGTGTATGATATATATATATATATATTATATATATACATATATATATGTGTGTGATATATATATTATATATATACATATATATATATATATATATATATATATATATATATATATATATATATATATATATATATATATATATATATATATATATATATATATATATATATATATTAGTTACACTTATTTTGCATTTTCTCCTTCACCATGGCGTCCTCCTCATCCAAAATTAATCTTTCAACATACTTTTATACATAAGATTTCATTACATCAACTGCTCCTTCGCTTTTTTTCTTGTGGGTTTAATATCATTGTCCTAAAACTAGTAAAAAATCACTGTTTTTTCTCAATTTACTAAAGATTCGAGATGATATATTGGACCACCTTCCTCAAAGGATTATCTATTTTAACCTCGTTCCATTACCTCACACGCGAATAAGCATGATAAATTCAACTTTGATATTTTCTTCTGAGAGACCATTGTTTTTCTCTCATTCTCTCACTCTTTCGCATGAAGAGTCAACCTGATATTGGATCTCTTTCCTTTAAAAGGTTCTTTCCTTGTCTCGATCTCACTTTCTTACTCTCCTCGTTGCTGGAGCTCTCAACAGTAACTTAGATAATGGTCTTTGGAATAAAGTTTTATACTTATAAAAAATCACACAAACATATACACATACACATATATACCGTACAGTATATCTATATATATATATATATATATATATATATATATATATATATATATATATATATATATATATATATATATATATATATATATATATACAGTATGTGTATATATAATACATATATGTATATATATACACATATATACATATAAATATATATATATATATATATATATATATATATATATATATATATATATATATATATATATATATATACACACGGTATGTATATACATATATATGCATACATAATAATTAATTATAAATGTGCGTGTGAGTGCACGCCGTTGAATAGAAAAAAATCCAATCAAAATTATTCACGACACTGCATCACTTCATGACTCATTACACTACAGGCAGAAAACCCTCGTATAGAAGCAACTCAGCCTTGGTAACACAATTGTTTGTTTTCCCGAAGATCTGTAGCCGATTCGGAACGTCCATCAGCGATTAAGTGCGATCGGCCACCGCGGCAGCTCGTAAATCATCCCAAATCGTCCTAAATCATCATTCTGCAAGTAAATCTACTCGAGTCTCCGCGAGAAGACTGAAAGGGCGCTTAATCGCATCTGCATAAGAGCGTATCAAAGGTAAACAAGCATTTATTATCATTCCATTACTCTATTATTATGACTGTAAATAGCAAAGAGGTTTCAAATGCCCGCTATTATCGATGCTAGGGAGCTTAGTTATCATTTCGACATATAATTATTACAGAAAAAAACTCGGCTATGATATCAAAGGAAGAGACTCTACCGTACATTTTGTTTCCGTAGTGCATCACGTTTGATACTGGCATAAAAGGATTAAAATTTCAGTTATATTCCGACGTTCCATTATTTAAGTAAACTCTACACTATTATCAGTAAACGATGTATATGTTTCTGTTGTATATCACGTTTAATAATATCATTAAGGAAATAATATAATGCTCAGTTGTTTTATTGTCTACATAAACACGAATGTTAAGGTTTTTGTGTATATCACACTAACATTTATCTACTTCTTGGATAAAACAACGTAATTCATCTTCTTAAGATAAAACTATCGGAAAATATATTTTATTTCAGAATATTTTCTTTCATAAGTTCAATCATTTCTCAAAAGCCATCTACTTATTTATACATTTTTCATATTCATTTCAACTTGTATTTCTATTTTCCTCTTAGTAATATTTATTTGGTTTTGTTTAGCTCCTTCACCAAATAAGGGCTTTGCATTCTAATATATATAAATAAATAGATGACTATATATCTATATATTTATCTATCTATCTATCTATCTATCTATCTATCTATCTATAAATATATATATATATATATATATATATATATATATATATATATATATATATATATATATACAGTATATCATTTGGTCTTGTGGCTTCCTTCATTTCCAAGCGAATACATCATAATAATAATAATAATAAAAATAATAATAATAATAATAATAATAATAATAATAATAATAATAATAATAATAATAATAATAATAATAATAATAATAATAATATTAATATTAATGATAAAAGTCCACGAGATATTTCCAAGAATTTTCTAATAACCAAATAACAACATTTATGGCAAAATAAAATTTTCATATCTAAATGGACATAATAAGAAACTTATTATCTCCACTAAAATCAAACAATAAAAGTTTCTAATACTCCCCATTAGTTCTTCGGTCGCTCTTAATCTGTCCCTCCCATTAAAAGTTTCTGAGTCACATCACATCTACATAATTTTATGGCCAGCGGGAGATTCCTCTGCAGACATACCGTGAAATCATCTATCGGTTGTCCCACCTACCATAGACAAAAAAATGGTATTTGTCTGTAAAATGAAACCCGTTACTAGGAGAACCCGGATTAACCAGTTGTAGTGTTCACCGATGCCACTATTTAATTAAATGTTTTACATTTTACAGGAAAATCAGAACTGTATAAGTAAATGAAGCATGTAATGCATTAGTAAGTGAAGTTGTTAGACTTGCTTCATCAAATGCCCGTATCATTTTTATAGAGAGATTTAAGGTTTATAGGTAAACGGAACGAGCAAGTGGGGGTGAGTTAAGAGTTGCAGGACCGCGAAATTAAGGGTATAAGTGATCAGGACCTCTTTTACAGACGGCTCGTTATGGGCAATGGTGATTGGAACCTCTATTGGCAGCTCTGCTTATCTCGGAGCGAAAGAGGCGACTCTTGGTGTCGGAACGTCTCTGCTCCACCCACTGGTTTCTTTTTGCTGCCGTCTGCCCTTTGTAAACAGCCGCTCAGGGGCAAGTACGATGAGTTCGGAAAAAAAGAGCGGTAGGTGTCGGACAAGAATCATTTAGATACCTCCGGTTCCTTCGACCGTTCTTGGTCATGATGTCATGGCTATAAAGGGGCACCCTCTGAAAGGTAGCGATGTGCCCATTATGTTTAGTAGGGAATGGCTACCCATAACGACGGGCAAGGTTACTAGTCACTGATAATAAGGCCCGCGGGAATTTCCAAATTGAATCGAGAATTATTGGCATTAACCATTCTAATGTAATGAGGTGTTCCGAGAACTAAAGGTGTAGGCTACAGTGCCCCGAAGATATGAGGAATATATATATATATATATATATATATATATATATATATATATATATATATATATATATATATATATATATATATATATATATATATATATATATATATATATAAGAGATTATGGCTAAACAGATCACCTCTTTGGAATCTCAACAAATCGTTAGAGTTGAGACTGTTAGCTTTAAACTTTTATATTCTTGACCAAGTAAATGCTTGTACCCACTGACAGCTGTGTAAGCAGTGTGCACAATAGTCTGGGATCGAACGTAATCCGCAAAATTCGTAATATCAGCACTTAAGGCATTCTTTTTGTGGTGAATAATTACCAGTCATTATTTAAGGATTGTTAAGGATTCTATTTAAATATACAATGCGTTTATTTCATTGTTAATAAATTTGACATTGTTGTACATATTATTTAATTACATTAATAATTTAGAGAGAAAAAAAGGTAGGTGTATTATCCAGATGTTAATCAGTTTTCCGTAGTATGGGAGTTTTGTTTTTCATTCCTGTGGGTTGTTTGGCCCCAATTGTACTTACAGCAGGTAACTTATTGTTTATTTCATATTTTTCAAATAGTATGCTTTACATTTTCTCTATTATCAAATTTTGGTATATTCTTCTATGAAATTATTTTTGTACTTTCTGTTCAGTACAAGTTATATTCAAAGTGTCATAATTCTATAACTAATGTTTTTTTTTTTTTTTTTTTTTTTTTTTTTTTTTTTTTTTTGCAATTATAAAATCCCAATTACATGCAAGCAAGAAAGAAAATCTTAAATATAAACGAGGAAGATATCCTCAGATCTTCGAGTACATTCTTATTTCATAAATTTTGCTAAAAAATAATGTTATATGTTTTCTATTTCTGGTATCTAAGCCACGTGCCTCAAATCTATAAATTTTCAACTCAAAAATAGAACACATTATAAGAAATTAATAGAGAACTTTTATAAATTGAATTCTACCAAATACTTAATCATGTTTAATTAGGAATTCCAAACTCGTCAACAATGATGTCAAAATTAATTTCCCCTCCCTAAATGGAGCCCGACGCGACGACTGGACCATTAAATTGCATAAATAGCAATAACAAAATATGAGTCTGAATTGTTACTTAAAGCTTTGATGCGCAA
>NC_090751.1:18697293-18707293 GCF_036898095.1 Palaemon carinicauda | reverse complement strand
TTCGTAGGTCCAATGAACTTTATATATTTTCCTATAAAATATAAGAATTTGTGACATATTCAAATAACCATAACATTTATTGATTTTGATTTTATTCCCGAATACTTCTTTTAAGATTCAAGATACGGTTCCTTAACAAGAGGCAAAATTTATTTGCTGAAAAATGTAATAAAATACATTCATACTCTTTACAGGTATTCTAAAAAAATAAAAAAAATCGTTATCATGGCATGTTTAACTATTTGTGAACGACACAAATGACTAAGTGAAATAACAATGTAACACATATTGTCCATCTTCACTTAACAACAATCACAAAATAACAAAAATCCTCTTGACATCAATAGAGAGAGGATAAAAAACTATACACGATTAAATAACTTCTGATTCTACAAGTTAGGAAGATCGAGAAATTCATAGGACCAGAAAAGTCAGTTGCAACTATTCCAATCAGACCAAAGTTTTTACGCCTAAAAGAATGAAGGAGAAAAAGTGAGGGAGTAAAAAAAAAACTTAATGTCTGGGGAGAGATTCCGTGCTGGTAGTTGAGGAACATTTTTTGAGTGGTTTGGGAATCTCGACGATAAAGTGTAACTAATGACTTGGTTCGGGTCGTTGTATACTTTATTCGTAAGCAATATGAGATGTATATGTGTATACACATATACGATTATGTGCCATAAATACATTCTATGTCCATACAGACATACATACATATATATACACATATATATGTATATATATGAATCTGTATATATATGTGTGTATATGTATATGATTATATGTGTGTATATATATACGTATCTATATGCATATATATATATATATATATATATATATATATATATATATATATATATACACACACATATATACACAAATACGTATGCGTTTTTATTCTATAAAAATCATCAATAATCCAGTAAGTAACGCTTTATGTAAATGGGTGTCATTCATGATTCGATATGAAGTTAATGTATGCATGGAAGTGGAGTGATTGGTGTGTGAATCTTCCTCTTTTTGAACTCCTTGATTAAGAAAACATACACATATGTGAACATGTATATATACGTGTACTCATATATATTTATATATATATATACTACATATAACATATATATATATATATATATATATATATATATATATATATATATATATATATATATATATATATATATATTACATATAACATATATATATGTGTGTATGTATATATATATATAACGCAACCAAATCAGTTAACGTTGTTTCCCATCTCCTAGGTGTCACCATATTACCTTTAAATTAAAGATAACAATAATCAAGCAATACAAGAAATAACTTCGAGGCAAAAGGTGACCAAAATACCGTTTCAAAAATTATAGCAACAATGGTATCTGGCAACATGAAAAATCATCAAGTTAATGATGAAACTTCTACGGACCTTGTACTATTATGAGTAGTTGTAAGATTTGTAAGTCATTCATACACTCTATGCCGGATCTGATCCACAATATTTTTCCTAAATATTAGGTTAAAATTACACCCGGACAAAATTATAGACGCGTGCCACTTTCGAGGAAGAGACCAAAGGGAATTGTGAAAAGTAATCGGTAAAATTTTGCCCGTAACTGGGGACAAAATTCCGTCTTATATTAAGAAATAGGAAGCCTGTGATTCTAAAAACTACTTACACAATAAAAAATGCATTTGAAAACCTTTTAGTCTATAGGCAATTAAAAACTTTTTAGCCTCTTAGAAGTTTAAAAAAAAAAAAAAGTTTTTTATAACGGGAAGACTATTTCATCTTCTATACGGGAAGCTGAAAAGATTCTCTAAAGGAGAGAATTTTCTAAAAACAATATCATTTTCAATAAAAATCGCAAAAATATTATGTTTAAAATGGCAACAATAAACGATATCTGTGAGAAGGAATTAAAATTTTTATCTCTTTAGACAAACAAATTCTTCCACAACATGCGAAAGTCTCGGTAAAATCCCTATTTTCGGCATCATAATAATCAAATTAAGTCAATGTGAAGTCAAGTCTTCAGAATGTTTTCTCTTCAACATAAAATAAACTATGATGAAATGGATTTAACATGTGATTTTAGCGAAAATGACAGACATAAGAAATTCACAATAATAGGAAAAAAATAGTTGTTTCTAAATAAATATCAAGGAAAAGGTAGGAAACAAAAATGAAATCAATAGAAATAATCAACTATATAAAGTGATTATGTAATTAACAAAATACAGATGTTAATATGGCCGTAAACTGATATAAAATATCTTATTATTGTTAATGACTTCACTCAATATCGCTTGGTTATGCTAAGCCTAAAAGGGGGAACCCACTGATGCTGTACTATAAGAAGCTGGCAAACATGTTGACGAGAGGGAACTTAAAGTACGACATATTATACCACGGACGTGGCTACCTTGTTGACATCTGAGGTAACCAGATATATTTACTACCGCTGGGGATGAAGCTGAGGTTGTTTATTTTGTCATTTGCCAAGCCCTTCTCTCTCTCTCTCTCTCTCTCTCTCTCTCTCTCTCTCTCTCTCTCTCTCTCTCTCTCTCTCTCTCTCTCTCTCTCAACGCAGAGCAAATCGACGTACAAATAAAAACAAGAGAAATAGAATCAATATACCAAAAAAAGGGGAAAGAATAATCACCAATTTTTCACTGCAAACACCAGATAATCATTGTATAAAAAAGGTAAGACGAAAGAAATCTTAAGTCGAGCCAAAAGCTTTTAGAATTTCTTTGCTGAAATATGAATGACCGACGATTTCTTTTTTTTTTTCCTCCTCCTTCGTTCGGAAAATTTGAATAGATTATGAATTTATGCCCTTGAGGTCCCTGAGTCGAACGTCAATAGGAGACAGGATATGAGGGATGATGGCAAGAGAAGGCCGAACAAGAAGAAGAAAAAGAAAAAGGAGAGGGGGAAAAAACTATCGGCAATCCATTACGCCGACACACGCCATCTTGTGTGCACGAAACTCAACTAACTATAGTAGGTGTAATTCTTTCTTTCTGGTTTTTTTATAATTCAAAGTAACCTATCAAACATTAAAAGTAAAAATTACAGTGAAGCATAACGAAAGTATGTAAAAATAGCTAATGAAATTATGAAGAAAAAAAAAACTGGAAGGTAAACTTAAAATTCCACGTAAACAAACACACACACACACACACACACACACACACATATATATATATATATATATATAAATATATATATATATATATATATATATATATATATATATATATATATATATATATATATATACTGTATATATATAGTAATGTACCATGTTTCAGATCAGGATCATGTGCAAATGCAGATAGCAGATTTTTTATAGAAAAAAGGAAAAAGTTTACGAGAGTAATAGAAGTTACACGTTGTTATAATAATAATAATAATAATAATAATAATAATAATAATAAAACAAAAGTTTTGTTTGTAATCAAGGTCAGTATTACTGACATCGATGGGTTTGGCCAAATTAATGATCTAATTACATTCCATATAAGCCTGTCTAATAAGCACCCCAAAAAAAAGGAAAATACTGAATATACATAAAAAAAGGATGAAGTCAAACGAAAAAAGCAAAGGAAAGAGAGAGAGAAAAGCTTTAAATCACGCTAACGTCATCAATCTTTGCCAACCCTCAATTTTGCCTTTGATACAGCCAGGGCCCCCACCATCACCTATCGCCCCCCCCCCCTCCCCCATTCCCATACAACTCTGACCTATTTATCATGGCATGGACAGGCTTACCTGGTATGCCTAATAATGTTCACCTGTCCTAATTCCTTATTGCTATGTCACCGCTAATTTAGGCAATATCAATCATTACTTTCGTTCAATCATAATCAAATAGGCCTACAGTATTGTATACATACGCGAAGTTTGTTTATATGTTTCCTGAACTACACATTAAATATGTACGCATATATATATATATATATATATATATATATATATATATATATATATATATATATATATATACATATATATACATATATATATATACATATACATACATATATATATATATATATATATATATATATATATATATATATACATATACATATATATATATATATATATATATATATATATATACATTTACATATAAATATAAATATATATATATATATATATATATATATATATATATATATATATATATATATATATATATATATATATATAATCATGGGAATGTTATCATTAGTTCATACATATATTTCCTAACAGGAAATATTCTAAAAATGCAGGAACGTTTTGAAAGTTCAATCTTGGTCAATGTTTTAAAAGTTCGATCTTGGACAACGTTTTGAAAATTCAATCTTCGATAACGATTTGAAAATTCAATCGTGGACTACGCTATAAATGTTAAATCTTGGATAACGTTTTGAAGTTGAATCTTGGACAACATTCCCATACAATTCCCTACATTATTCTTTAAGGACAGGCTCTCACAGGACGGTACAAAACTATCTTACATATTACTGAAGCTCATGTAAAGACAATGCGGCCTCAAAATTATTGATTATCTTTTAAGTGGGAAGAAGAAATCATCTTTAAAACTACTTAAAGTATTGCTGTTCTTTTGATTTCGAATGGTCACTATTCTTTAAGGTATTGTTAAAGATGGGAAACAAAACATTACTACATACAAATTGTTCAAAACGTCTAGTCACATTGTTTCGAAGGAAATTCTGTAAAACTTTTCAAGACTCTAGTTGCTTCTGACTAGAGATTTTTGTATCACTAAACATGAAGGCTATTTTGCAATGGTATGCCGGCCAGCATTGATAATATACATAATTAAATATTATTGATATGTTGGTTATACACACTATAATTCATAATTTACCTATTTCCGAGCTAGATATTTCTTAATATGATCATTTCTCATATAAAGAAAACATATAAATGTTTTCTTTATATCCCAGGCTGCTTCTTTTAGTCTTTAAATCTACTTCTATGATGATACTTGCTTATTAAAAAATCTCGATGTTCTGTTGTTCTTAAAAACACCGACAAACCCTTCGCATCGCATATCCCATTATAGCAAGAAATCACTTTAGCCACAAGCGTATTTCTGAAATGAGTTAAACTAGCTGCCTTGAATAATACTCGGTTTGTTATTCTTGTGGACCGGGGATCGCGCTAGCTGTCTCGGGAAATAATAATGTGTAATGTTTATTAGCAACTGCATCTCAGATGAGTGCAATTACTCGAGATCCTTCATGATTTTTGTGGTTGCTTAAAGTGCCTGCAAGATGAAGCAACAAACAGAACAGTCTCTTTTTTCTCGGTTTTCAAATATTTAAAAGGAGATTTGTTTTCCTTTCAATTTATGTGCTATATTATTGTAAGAAGTAATGCAAAAGGAGCGAAATAACAGTCTAAAGTGATTAAAGTGTAGCAAAAAAAAAATACAATAATAAATAAAGTTACATAATTAAAGTACAGAAAAAAAATTACAGAAATAAAAAGTGATACGCAACGGTTCACTTTGATTATTCTTTTCAAGTACGTCTTTCTTATAATATGGTTCACTATATTTTGTAAGTCGAGATGAAAGTTTTACAGGAATTTAAAAACCTATTTCTTTTACTCCATATTAACGTTTACAAGCGTGCTTTCGTGTGTGTGTGTGTGTGTGTGTGTGAGAGAGAGAGAGAGAGAGAGAGAGAGAGAGAGGTGGAGTTTCAACCAAATAAGCGGAAAGTCTTTCTGCTATATATATTTAAAGTTGCAAGGCATAGCATTTCTCAATTTTTGCAACGAAAGAGATGGACCCTGAGCAAACATCTTTTGGGAGTGGCGGAGCTTTTCTTCCAAACTACACAGGATATAATCCTTGAGTTTATTTACCTTACTAAATTATTAATTAAACTTTTCGGGAAATGCATCTTTAAAGTTATGGTACTTAAAACGAACCCTGGGTAATGAAGGCTTTGTCGGTCATATTTTCTAAACCTTATACCTTGAGCCTAAATATAAAGTTTCCCCACAACAGGAGAAGTTACATGGGGACAACTGGTGAAATAACTTTATAAACAAATTGATTGGAAAGTTCTTTCTGTGCCATCTACCTTAATAAAATCTGAAGCTTCTGGATGTCCACATTTCTGAATTGTCGACGGAAGGATCGATTCTGGTCTATCAGAATTAACACGGTAACACAACGAAGCAATAAGTAGTTGTGTGTGTGTGTGTGTGTGTGTGTGTGTGTGTTGGAGGGGGCGGTCATGAATGGCACCTACTTATTCATGACGCAATAGAAGAAACAGAGATGAGAGTTTTCAAATCAACAACCTTAATGTCATTGAGATGTTAATCCTGCCCACAGAATAGAAAGCTCTGTCCCAATGGAGCATTCGGGTTTGGATAAGTTAATCAAATTTGTAATATGCTTTTATTTCGGGTATTTTGATGATGTTTTGTTCAAAATAATGACAACATATATATCAATTTTTTATGCTAAGGTGTCATTCTGGAGGGGAAAAAAAACGTGTACCGTGATGGTAGGTCAAAAACATTTGGATTGAATTTATGGGTTTGGGTTGCAGAGCCCAACTCTGGGACTTGTTAGGACATTCAACGCCCAAGTGCATCCTTGGTGAAACCCTCGTTAAACTACAAAGTAAAAGCTATAAGAGGTTGGACCACAAAATGGAAGAAAAGAAGTAGGAACGGAGGTCGTAAAGTAGAAGGATATATAGCCGAAGAAACGCTACAGAGACCCTTAAGTAAGGCCTAAATTGCATCGTAAGAAGTGCATTGGTGACACTAACCCACTACGGAAACAAAACAAGTCATTATTTAATAAGGAACAGTAACAATGAAAATTACTTCAAAACTTTGCCAAAAGGAAAATTACTACAATAAAATCAAAATCATTCATTATAAAAAATGACAAAAATAGTTATGTACTTTCGAATGAAAATCTATAAGACTGAATCAAACCCCATGATAATTGGAGGAGATGCAAGATTCGACAAGAAATTATTTTAGCAAACTGTCAATTATAAAGTTTTCTCAATAAATCTGCCACTGTAAAAGGACCGACTTCACCAGAATTTATAAGAATTGTACCTTCAATTCAATAGCAATAAAGTAAAACTCCGGCAGAGAAGTTGCAAATCCCCAATTAACAAATTTATTCCCGAATTTTAGTAACAACACACAAAAGGGGGAAGGGGGGAGGGGGGTTTAAGCATCACACCCTTTTAGAATATAGATTTAAGAAAGGATGGATAAAGGAAATCCGAATGTCAACAGTATCACTGTCAAACGTTAAGTGTACGAAACCTTTCCTCCTTCAAGCCTGCATTAGCAGAGAAAGCAAGACCCGTGTTGTGCGTTCGCTAACGACAATCAGGTATTGGTTTTCGTGTGTTCCGGACACAACTGGCGTGACGTAACTTTAAAGATACCATCCCACTAAAGTCGATGGAGCCAGACAAAAACCCCCTTTAGGTGCACGTACGTGCCCAGGATAAAGGCAAGGTAATACATATACGTATAATCATACAATGCCGGCTTGTATACGTACTGGAGTTTCATACACAAGAGCACGTGTCCTAGTGTACATACACGTGTCTTGGCAACACCTTTTCTTAGAAAACAACGCTATCAGTAAAAAATAAGTGCATTACAGAAGGAATAAGTAAATTCAATATGCATTACATATATACATACATACATATTTGCTAGTTTATTCGAGGATATTTTTTTTCAAAGAGAAAAAAAAAGAAAAGAAAAAGACTGTCAGTCAGAAGCTAGGATAACTGTGGAAAGTAAATTTCCTGGATCAATAGCAGTATGAAAAAATCTTTCAATACACCCTTGATAATACGTTAATACAAATCAAGAGGCCCTACACTATGTACGGCGATGCTTCCACAGTAATAGTGTCAACATCAGTAATTTTATAAATATGACTACATTACATCAATTTTATCTATGAAATATAAAACTGACTTTCTTCAGGAGAAACTTATTGTAATATTTTCAAAATGCAATACAAGTATGGTATATGTATTCTTAAAATAACTATTTTCAGCTAAAATGTCAAAGTATGAAAAACCAATTCGATGGTAATTCTTTGAAAAATGTACCTATATCAATTGCCCAACGTATATATCAAACTAAAAAACCTCACTAAAAGTAATACCTCAGATTGAATTTTTGGCCCCCCAAAAAAAGTTCTTTGATTTATTAAGAGTTAAAAACCAACATTCATGACTTAGCCATTCTGCATAGGATCAAGGAGAGGTCAAAAACCCAGAATGATCAACTCAGCAAGTTAGCGCCGACCAAATACTTTAGATTCTCATCGCCGGCAATATGCAGATAGTTGGAGACGAAACCTGAAACTTTATCTGTAATTACCATATGCTAATTAGGGGATCTGGACATGTATCGCATACATGATGCTGCACAGGCCTAGGGCCGTGTCGTTTTTTTTTTTTTTTTTTTTTTTCGGAGTACAAGTTATACCATTCCATAATGACTTAACTGACATTAGACTGTTGGGGATTTCATTCTTCCTACCTAGTATCCAGGTACATGAGAACGGCATTTTATTTCCCTCAATATCTTTGCGAATATAAAGGCATTGATTTAGCAGAATTATTCATGTCATTAATGTAAAAATTTCTCCGGTTTTGATTCATCTTAAATAAGCAAGTCTCTCGTATAACTGTTGAAATGTAGGAAAAAATCTTACAGTCGTCCTTCTGAGAGAGAGAGAGAGAGAGAGAGAGAGAGAGAGAGAGAGAGAGAGAGAGAGAGAGAGAGAGAGACTTCCTTCTAACAGCGTATCATGTCAACAGTATATTTTAATATTTACCAAAAAATAAACAGAGTATTTTTAACACAAAAGTGAAACGAACAAAGAAGCCTGACACTAACTCTGTTCATTACCTATTCGCGTAAAAGAAAATGCCTCGACATTTCCCAATTCATTATTAACAAAGAAAAAGTAGACATCCCATGTTACTTTTCTACATAAGGAAAACTCTGCATCTAAAAAAACTAAGAATAATTTTTCACTTCTCTATGAAGTAAAAAACTAAGAATAATTTTTCACTTCTCTATGAAGTAAAAAACTAACATCATTTTTCATTTTGGGCCCCAACGAATTTTTGTTTCTTTAGGAATTCAAGAGACTGAAGGAATTTGGGTTTTTCTTTATACTTCAAAAAAAAAATGTTTTGTATCCAAGCAAGGAATAGAATGTTAAATATCCTTACTGAGTGTTACTTTATGCAAAAGATAAACTTCGTCTTTACCACGGCGACCTAAAACAAAAATAAAATGTTGTTTTTTAACTATATTCCAAGTGGAATTGAATCAATTCACCTTTAATATATTTCGTGTAAAAATAGACAAGTCAGGCATTAATCGTATCAGAGAAAACTTATCCTTCTATTTTAATTTTACTCCCAATTTGTTGTCTATCTTACAACCTCTATAAAGTCGTGTTTCCTTCTACTTAACGAACACGAGATGATATATTACATAAATACTTGTATTAACTAAAACAATGTAGTTTATCTAAATTAATTTTAACCCAAAAGGACTTGGTAACATTATTCTCATTTGTTTTTAATTACTCATTAATCTCAGAGTATGACCCTCCTATTAATATTTTTTTTCTAACAAATATAAGATTTTATTTTCCTCAAATATAAAACATTTAGAATTTCCCCAAAGTCATATAACTTGCACCATTTTGACTAACTTTCAGGATTAGCCTCCTCACTCAATATCCTTGGTAACCTAATATCAAATACCATGTGCGTGTAAATGAATGTGTACCTGTATGTATGTATATGAGCGTAAGACCGTGTGTGCAAGTACGCTCCAGCGTATGCTTTTACGTAACACGCGATCCAACAATTTTACCCTCAGAAAGTCAAAGAGTGTTTTGTGACAACCTCTCATCCAAGAGATCGGTTTCCAGTAGAG
>NC_090751.1:18679793-18692293 GCF_036898095.1 Palaemon carinicauda | reverse complement strand
AATACAACGACAGGATTTTAACTAAGATGGGCATGTGAAAATTTGGAAGTGCTAAGAAGAATGAGATTTACACCTTAGAATGGGGTTGGAAGTTGGTACTGTCAAATTAAGGCTGGGAATTCCAGGAAGAATGAGGTTGCATACTTGATAACTAGGGTTAAATAGGTACATTATGTTGCTAATGCTATAAAAGTTAACGCTGAGGTCCCATTCATGACTTGGCAGATAAAGCATGAATTAATATAATTCTTATTACTTACCAGGTTGAAACAGTGGCTTTATAAGTATAATAAAACAAACTTGTGTCCAAATAGGCAAAAGAAAAAAAAGAGTAATATTGAATAAACTATAAAATAAAAGTAACAAGAAAATAGAAAACAATAACATAAATAATAATAATAAATGGAAACGTAACTGATAATGTATGAATCGAGTCTTACGTCGACAGGTAAAAAAAAAAGGTATTATTTTAGAAAGAGGAACCAGCTTAGCGACCTATAAATACTTCAGAAACGCATAAATCGCACTTTTCTGAATAGGAATATACCATTAGTTATGTCCGGAGATAAATAGAACATAAGTAATCGATTTTTGTTACGTTAAAAAAATAAATGAGGACTGTTTTTTACGAAGGCGAGTGGCTATTAAAGAGAGAAGTTCACCCTTTGACTCCCGCCAAAAAAAATTACTTCATTGCTACGCCCCCTCTTTTTGTTCCACCTACACACTTCGTTTGACTGCCCCACGTGACTTATTCACGCACCACGTGACTTGATACTTTGAAATAATTGGTTCATTTTAAACGAAAGCCAATTATATTTAAATATTCCTACCACTGTGGATATTTCCTTTAATTCTTCTAATGTTACTAATAATAGAATGCAACGATTGAAGCCATTGTCTGGCCCTCCCAGGATATTTCTTTTAATTCTTCTAATGTTACTAATCACCGTGGCCTTAAGGGGGGGGGGGTGTCGCAGGGGGGGGGGCGCTAGGCCTAGGTAGGGGTACAGGGCCCTAGGTTAGGTTAGGTGGTTGGTTAGGTTAGGTTTGTTATAGATTAAAGGCTAAAACCGTTCATTTCCTAGGAAAGTGAAGGTGATATTCGTACAAAACACATCAAAATCACCTAGAAAAACATATTTTTATGTCCTTTTGGAAAAAAAAAAAAAAAAAAAAAAAAACATTTGCTTCAGAATCTCTGAATTTCCACATACGAACCTGACTGATTGAGATGATCGTTCACTACTTTGGTCATACAATTCTGGAATACTGTGTAGTACTAAATCATAAAATAAAACCCAATGACAGTTTTCTCTCTGGAACCAACCTTTATTAGAGGAAATAGGTTACTTTTGAAAGAATACTCGTGCTTGTATGTATATATATATATATATATGTATATATATATATATATATATATATATATATATATATATATATATATATATATATATATATATATATATATCATGTAAGAGCACGTAATATAGCATGATTTTATCTTTGGCATGTTTTTAATACACATAATTCATTAAATATCTGACATTTGTTAATCAACAATTATCAATGATACAAAATAACCCAAGACCACATTCAATAAAGACCAGCCTCACATATAAGGATGAAACGAAAACAGAAACAACAACAACAATAAACACAATAAATCAAAACAGAGAAAAAAAAATCCCAATAAAGAGAGACGAACACCAATTCTTTTTCCCACAAGAGCGTGCGTCTCCGCCTTCGTATATGATGCCTTACCCAACGCAATGCCTTACCGACCGTGGACTCACCGCCCTGTTATTATTCTATTAAAAATGTGAGTAACGATGGCGGGTATCTGTGTTATTCATGGGACGTGAGTCAACCTCCTATAAGAAAAGGTGAGTGAGGTATGGCGACAGAATGGTGCAAAACCCGATAGACAGGAAGGCGTTTGTTACGGCATGAGGTTCTTGGATGTGGCAGCCATGAACCTCGAGTCTTGGGGAAAAAATTATGCAGGATAAAAAGGGTAATTAATAAATGAGAGAATTTGGATAAGTGGTGAATAAAAAAGAAAAGAGGACACTATGGATAATTTAAATAATAAGTAAAATATAGAAAAAGGATCATACACATGAAATCAATATAAGGAAGAACAGACAAATGTAAAATGGTTGATATTAAAGACTAAATATATATATAAATATGCTTAGGTTTGAAATTATTTATTTGTGAATTTTTTGGTTTGGAAAAAATTACTAAACATAACAATTTTAGTAAAAAAAGAACTTTAAGTCATTTGATGGATTTATGACAATACTTATACTGTAATAATAATAACAAAGGTGTTATAGTCACAATATTAAGAAAGATGAAAATCATTCTGATAATGCAAATATAGGATAATAAAAACATAAACGATAAAACCCTAAAAACCGGAAAAAACAAAACGGGAATATATTCGTTTCAGATTAGCGATCTCTAATTACTGTGTCTACTTATTTTAATATATACAAATATAATCCTCTAGCTCGGTGGGGATGATGCCAGAGAGATTTAACCCCGATTCAACCTACTTAGATGATGCAAGGGTCCTAATTTCATTTATTTTTTTATCATTCGTATCAGGTGACTTCTTGACATTCTAAGAGTTGAGGATATGAAAAGCTGGAACATCAGTTCAAAGAATTTAATAAAGTACCCTCATCCCATCTCTCTCTCTCTCTCTCTCTCTCTCTCTCTCTCTCTCTCTCTCTCTCTCAAGCTGAAGATACTTGACCTATATGAATTTCTCTCATCCCATCATTTTCGAATGTTTCCTTAGCTTGATATTACTTATATTTATAGCTTTAATATTTTCATATAAAAAATAAAAACATTATAAATAATGGTGACGTAGATGTGATGCTATAAGCAAAATTTCTTCCATTGTCCCATATACAAAAGGGACCACCCTTATTTAGTCTCTTAACCATATTGAAAATGACTATTAGATTACGAAACAAAGTTTTTCGTCTTCCTTCATTCTAACAACATGAATATGGCAAAACCTTGATTGAGAGATTAAGCCATTAAAATTTCCAAAGGAAAACTACTAATCCCCAATTAATCGGCGTGATTCGGCATATCTATCGGTTGGATGAATCGAAAATTCAATGAATTTTATTTTTCTCCCAGACAAATATTTACTAAATAAATTGACAAACACACACACACACACACACACACACACACATATATATATATATATATATATATATATATATATATATATATATATATATATATACATATGTGCATTTGCTAGTGAGTAATATTGAAAGATTTTATTTTTCCCATGCGTCTAATAGACAAGTTTCCTTGAAATACTTGACTTTTGTTAATAAAAAATATTCAATAATGCAAATCAACATATTACCATAATAAAAAAAGATCAGCGCTACATACACGGACGAAACGAAAACAAATACATCATTAGAAACAACAAACACAACCACAATAAATCATAACGGAGAAAAAAATCTCAGTGAACCACGAGCTTCACCACTATTTACAAAAAGAGCGCGCGTCTCCTTCCAACATTATGGCTTACCTGAGTCAATACAGACAACTCTGATTTATCCAACACAATGCCTTACCGACCGTGGAGTTACCGCCCTGTTAAATATATATATATATATATATATATATATATATATATATATATATATATATATATATATATATATATATATGTGTGTGTGTGTGTGTGTGTATATATATATATACACATATATATACATACATATATACATATATATATATATATATATATATATATATATATATATATATATATATTTTTTTTTTTTAACAGGACGGATATATATACATACATACATGTATATATATATTTATACATACATATATATATATATATATATATATATATATATATATATATATATATATATATATATTTATCATTAGCCGTTACCAGTCCACACCCGTAAACTTTCTTAGTTCGTTTATCCATCGTCTTTTCTTCCTTCCCCTGCTTCTTTTGCTATATATATATATATATATATATATATATATATATATATATATATATATATATATATATATATATATATATATATATTATTGAGTCTAACAACATTCTAAATACTAAATTTTCACTACTTTGGGATAATAATTCAATACCCACAAGGCTAATAGTGTTACGATAGGCGCTTCCAGCTGGGACGGGATTCAAACCTTTAAATGGTAGCCTTGCCGGAGAGAGATGTTTTGCCCTGTTTCATGAAGAGAATCCTTGTGGCTCTGTTGACTTAAACTTTGAATTACTTATAGACCTAAACTTTGAATTACTTATAGACCTAAACTTTGAATTACTTATACTGTGGGTTATTCTAAATCAAAGTGGAGAATCTCATAGAATTAACAACCTTATCCAATACAACTTGTCGAGAAGATCTTTTCTTCTGTAACCACTTTATCACAGAGGGAAAGGAATTATGGTAATATATATGTTCCGCAAAATGTGGATAAATGCCAAATATGTACATTTTGCAATTAATTTTGTCTATTGTGTATAATTTGCAGAGCTTGGTGCCTGCAAATTGTACACAATAGGCAAAATTATTTGCAAAATGTACACATTTGGCAATTATCCACTTTTTGCGTAACATATATATATATATATATATATATATATATATATATATATATATATATATATATATATATATATATATATACATTATTTAGATAGACAGATAGATAGATAGATAGAAAGATAGGCATTACATGCCATAAAAAAATTAATTGTAGAACTGGTATTGTTCTGAAGATAACAATGGATAATGAGCCAGAAGCTATTTACAGAAGATGAAAATAAAATTTCAAAATTTCTCATAACAGTCTAACTTCGAGTAAAGAAATAAAAAAATGGAGAAGTGTTCTTTGAGAAAAATACAGGCAGCAAGTGCATTAGTAGTTAATATATATATATATATATATATATATATATATATATATATATATATATATATATATATATATATATATATATATATAAATGAGAGAGAGAGAGAGAGAGAGAGAGAGAGAGAGAGAGAGAGAGAGAGAGAGAGAGAGATAAACCCTTATTTTACAATATTTCAAAATAACGAAAATATGCACTTGTTGCAATTCTAATGTCACAATAACCAACAAAAGTATGTAATCATACAAATGATATATATATATATATATATATATATATATATATATATATATATATATATATATATATATATATATATATATATATATATATACAGTATTATTACTATCATTATTACTAGCTTAACTACCCCCCCTAATTAGAAATGCATGATCCTATAACCCCAAGGGTTCCAACAGGGAAAATAACACTGTGAGGAAAAAGTAATAATGGAAAAGCATAGGATAGTGTGCCTGAGTGTACCCTCAAGGAAGAGAAATCTCACCTAAGACCATGGAAAACCATGGTACTGAGGCTATAGCACTATAGTCAATTTCTTTTAGCGATGCAGATTTGCACCGACTCGCAGCGGTGCCCCTTTAGCTCGGAAAAGTTTCCGGATCGCTGATTGGTTGGACGAGATAATTCTAACCAATCAGCGATCAGGAAACTTTTCCGAGCTAAAAGGGCACCGTCGCGAGTCGGTGCAAATATGCATCGCTAAAAGAAATGGACTATAGTATGTATACACAGTCTTCGTGTGTAGTTTTATATTAAGATAGCAGGGTAACATAATTCATACAAACTATGTATAAAACCCAGAAAAAACGTAAATCAGTCACTGAATATTCATATCACGTGATTTAGAGATTGTCATTATGAAAAATAAACAGTGCCATTTAACTTAATATCTTACTAAAATACATCATTCAGCATACACATAAACATACATGCACACTTTTAGAATTATACACATATCCCCATCAATAAGCATATACAATCGGTGCCTGTTATTGATATGCGGAATTACTAGCATGCATACGCACACACTCTCTCCAAAAGAAGATGACGATAATGACGATAGCGTGAAAAGGAGCGGAATGATAATAGCAGATGGGGCGATAACAAGCGGCGTTGATAAAATTGACGGCGGGGACTGCTAACAGCAGCGCCATCCCTGTCAAAGACGGTTATAATGACGGCCGCGGCTCCCTTTTTGAGCACACGTAGGGGATGCGACAGAGCCCGTCCCCGATAACAGATGATTGATGTTGGGAGGTGATAATAGGCGTTCCTTAATGAGACTTTGGCCAATCGTTAAGGTAACATCCATCAACAGGAACGCCGCTACCACATCGTTGCTGCGTTTTGTTTACGATGCTATCGATGCTCTGTAGAAGAGAGGGGAGGGGGAGGGAGAGGGGAAGGGGGGAGCGATAAAGGGAGGGGAGGGAGAGCGGGAGAGGGAAAGGGGGCAAGGTGTGACTGGCTGTAGTGAAATTCCTACATTAGAAATCTTTACTCTCATGTCCATTTAATCTCCAGTTGCATCTATTTTTATAATAGCAGGATCTCTCTCTCTCTCTCTCTCTCTCTCTCTCTCTCTCTCTCTCTCTCTCTCTCTCTCTCTCTCTCTCACACACACACACACACACACACAACATGTCCTTTTTGTGTGCGTTTCTTTATTTTCATAATTGACGGAAATGTAACGGACTGTTACGCAGTCCCTATTACAAAAAATATAACAGCAAACTTTATTTCTCATAAATATCAAAATTTTATTCAAACTTTTTTTTTACATCTTTCCTATAATTTTTTCGATAAGCTTCAATCGTGTGAAAAGTCATTTGGAACATGGCTCAATATTTTCTTCATAAAAGAAAAGTCATTTGGGACATGGCTCAATATTTTCTTCATAAAATAAAAGACATTTGGGACATGGCTCAATATGGCAGGATTCCTGATACTGAGGTCAGCATTTTAATATGGGTTAAGTCATCAACTAATGTCTCTAATTTCTTGTTTTCTCCTTATTCCCCATAAATTTATACTTTATACAATTCTCTTCGAGAACAATTAATGAGAGGTTTTGATAAATGAGAAAATAAATTTATACGTCAGCAGCATAAGAAGAAATTTCAATCATATTTATACAAAAAAATTCAGCCCAAAACGGAGAAACCGTAATTATATATATATATATATATATATATATATATATATATATATATATATATATATATATATATATATATATATATATGAGAGAGAGAGAGAGAGAGAGAGAGAGAGAGAGAGAGAGAGAGAGAGAGAGAGAGAGAGAGAACCACCCTTAAAGTGAGAAATACATTGTCGAGGTCTCGCTTTCTCTACCGTTCCCCTCACTCGACTAGCAACCTAGTACATAATACGCTGCTAAGATCAAACCAAGAGTTTACTTCATTTTCTGGAAAGGCATCCTTAAAGATCTTCCTCATACAGTCCACGAATCCCAAGATTGACCAAAGAGTCAAAAGAGCAGTCTATGTCCCAGATAAAGTTCATCTCCAAAAATTATTCCGTTCCTTCGAGGAATTGAAATCGCTCCAGCCTCTTTCTTTCCTTAAGAGTCACCAAACCATGTACATATATTGCCAAAAGTCGAATGTAGGCAGGCTTAGACTAAAGCATTCATATCCTTATAAAATGAATATTCGTGATTGGCTTCATATTCAAGAAAACACTATTTTTCTGTTTAATCTGACAAGTACAAGAGATTAATAGCCTGCGTGATTGCAGGAGATACAATAACATCATTGTACTCTCACATCAACCCGCTGCTTGATGATGATAATGATGATGTAAACCAAATGCTATTTTGCGAGAGAAGTAATCTTTTCTTCGCATCTTGCTTTCCGTCCCCTTCTGCATGACAATGAGGATATGAAGTGACACTGATGAATCAAGATGAGGATATAATTGCGAAGATATTTTATTCTTTATAAAGGAGAGAAGAGATGCATGAAAGAGAGCATTGAACTGCACATAGTTGTGAGCACTAACGAACGCCATAAACATTCTTTTCATGAACCATATCAATGTTGTTCATACTGGAGATCCCTTTATTACTGGGACTGTTGTCATCGTGTTTGGGTTATTGTTAACAGATGAACTAAGCAATTGCTTTTTATTCTTCCCAATAAAATATATCTCCCATACATAATAAAGAACAAGTGTCTGGCAAAATATATAAATATATGTATTTTTTTGCTTACGTACAGCGGCAAGACGTATAACTACTGGGTCTCTCCCCATCCCTAGAGTAGGGAGGAGAGGGAGCAGTCATACCATGGTAAGAGGGGTTGTATTTAGGAAAGGGAGAGGGGATTTGAAGGGTTGAATCTGTGTGTACGCGTGAGGTATATGCATGAACGTGTATGTGCATATCTATCTAAATATTTAGCTGTCATTTTTCATGGATCGTGTATTGAATAAAAAAATCGTTGAAGCTTCAATGTCGATTTTTTTTTCTTCTTCTATGAGAGAGAGGAGAGAGAGAGAGAGAGAGAGAGAGAGAGAGAGAGAGAGAGAGAGAGAGAGAGAGAGAGAGAGAGAGAGAATTTGGTCCAAAAAGATGCATCCTCAAACCTAACCATTTAAAAGGTAAAAATATTTCCCGATCACTGTTTACCCTTGAACACCAGACTCTTACCTTAGTAAACAAAGCGTCCAAAGTCATCAACTGTTTAAGCAAAGACAAAGGCAGTTACGCCCAAACGAACTAAACATTTATAATATGGTTCTTACTCTAGAAATAAAATTTTATTCAAAGGAATCTGACAACTAAGTGTACACTATCACACAATGATTTCATGACAGATTGAAACCCTAAAATCATTCCCATTTTATTCCTTCATCATATAAATATTTATGTATTGCCAAAAAAAAAAAAATTCCTTTTGGCATCATATTTTCACAGCCTTTTACAAGTTTATGAGGATATGAGATGATAATATATTTCAGAGATTCTTTATAATGGAAAATATTTTCATTTTTCTTCATAAAAGAAAATAAAGATAAAGGAAAATTACTCTACAAAAATTCATATGCATGAAATAATACCATAATTTTTCGTTTCACAAACCACAGCACTGCCATTCATCTATGACAAACAAAATTACAAGCTATATGAAATTGCGACTTTCACCCTTGAAAGTAAATCATTGCGAGATTATTTCACTTCATACTACCAGATTGAGAGAGAGAGAGAGAGAGAGAGAGAGAGAGAGAGAGAGAGAGAGAGAGAGAGAGAGAGAGAGAGAGAGAGAGAAGGGTGCATTTGAGTGCCTTTCCCCCCTTATATGCAGTTAATACATTTGTACATTCACCGCACCACCACATACAAGCACACTTGTACACAGTGTACACATACTGTAGAGTTCATGTCAATCTCTACATACACCAACATTGAATATCTACGTATGCTGTTGTCATGTAAAGGAACGTGGCAACACCAAACACTTAATGTGCATCTGAAACACTCAGCATCCCCACCAGACAAAGATTAACAGCTACAAAGCTGCCAAAAGCAAAGAAAACTCTCCCTGAGATTGATGACGGCGTACTACGTCCGAGACGAAGAAGAATAGCCGTTCTGCTTTGAACGTGTATTGATTATTGCTGTGACAAATGTTTAAACGGTCGTGGCAACACCGCGAGGTATTCATCCGAATCGAGAGGGGGTAATTTTAAACGCATTCGTCATCAAGTGATTAGGAGCTTATCAGTTACAGGGCATCATTTCAGATGCATTAATCTTCCTGGATTAAAGGTCGATTAGCTATAATATGGCTCTGGGTTTGCGCGTCAAATTATGATCTCATATCTATTAATAGAGAAAGGCAATGTTGGATGGATTTTCAAAGCATGATCTTAAACCCGTCTGATATAAATATGTAATATCGGATGATTTTTTTAAAGTAAGGTATTATCTATACCCATCAAGATTCAGATGCTATTTTTCATGGCCTTCCAAAATATGGACATATGTCTATCAAAATATCAAATATACTACTTTACAATTTCGCCAAAAGGTCAGTAAAATAAATTCAAGATCTATAAATCTTCTTGAAATTTAAATAAATATGATTGTGTTAAGTCTTATAAAGGTAACTGAATTTCTGTTTCTTTAAAAAAAACGGTTTCGATAAAAATTCTATAAAACCCTTACAAAAAATTTCATTAATACTGTAAACCAAATTGAACACAAATTATGTCTAAAATAAACGATCTCTCTGTCTACGAATTGAAAATAAACTGAAATTTCTATCATTTTCTCTAACTCTTTGCCAGTCTGTATGCGCAGGCATTTTTGGATGGAAACAACATTCAGAAGAAATCATTACACCTATATCTATCTTTGTCCCTTCTCATCATAACAAGTTGCCAGTGGTACTTATCATTCTTGTATTTTTCTGTCTCCTTCTATCTCTATGTAGTGGTCTATGGTTGTTGTTTGTATGTGTAGCGTTTTTTGACTGTCTGTTTTTACCAAAGCAGCCTGGGAGGCATGTGTATTGGTCTATGATTGTCTTAGTAACCGTATGCCTGCCTGTGAAGTGGTTTAAGTGACTGTCTGTGTAGTGGTCTTTGACCGTCTGTGACTACCTGTGTAATAATCTATTACTGTCTGTGCGGCTGTCATGGCTGTCTGTATCTGCCTGTGTAACGGTATGATAATCTTTATCTGCCTGTGTAACGGTATGATAATCTTTTTCTACCTGTATAGGTGTTTATGACTACCTATACCTGCCACCATAGCAGTCTATGAATGTCAATCTGTGAAGCTCTCTACGACTGTGTGTGTAGCAGTCTATGACCTATGACTGTCCGCTTTTGCCTTGGTTGCTTTCTATGACTGTCTGTATACCGATCTATAAAAGTCTGTGTCTGTCTGAAGAGCCGTCTACGGTTATCTGAATCTCCCAGTGTAGTGGTCTATGACTTTCTGTGTATGCCCTTGTAGCGACCTATAACTATCAGTGTAGCGGTCTATGACTGCCTGTGTCTGCTTGTGTATCAGCTATGTTTTTTTCCCCTTTATCTACTAGTTTAGAGGGCAAAGAATGTCTGTGCCTACCTGTAGGACTGTCAGTCTCACGTACTGAAAGCCTATCCAAGGCATCAATGTAAACAAAACATATGGCTTTGACAAAAATCTCGATTTAAACTCCCAGGAGCACCTACCCCTGAGGATCCGTAAGTACCCACTGGTGCACCATTTATTTCCGTTAGTGCTGATGCCCTTGACGTTCGTTTATAAACACCGAAGGGGCACGAGATGTCTTGTAAAGGTAACGTTCACTTACGTACCGACGTCTTTCGGAGGGGAAAACTAATGGGACCGAGTTCATGGTCTCCTTTCATTTTAGCACGGATTTCGAATTGTATATTTTAACAGATAAAAGCTCTTAAACGAATTTTGTTTTAGCTAAGATCGTAAACAGTACTTGAAATAATAATAATAATAATAATAATAATAATAATAATAATAATAATAATAATAATAATAATAACAACAACAAATAGCACTTTTTATTTAATAAATATCATTTGATTTCAGAAACTTCATCACACACACTTATTAAAGATAACATATGTGATTTTGGACAACCAAAATGTTTGCAATATTATTAAGAATGATAACGAAATCACCTTCATTCGTGGTAATGTCACCATTAATAGTTCCTCTTACTATAAACATACAAACCACCATGATCATTATCATCAACATAACAATACTTATACGTCCTTTACGACAATATAAAATATATCAAAGGAGGCCTGGATAGGCATGAAAGTAGGATGTCCAAGATTATTCAAAGGATGTTCGCGCCGGCAAACATTCGCATAAAGACCAAATCATCTTCTATTCAGGACGGCAAAAGCGCCTCGAATTCGGGCAATAATAAGATGCAAAGCAGGGACATCGAAGGCGCCCTACCAAAGGTCTTTCCATTTTTCACGTTTTACTTCTGCTCTTTATTCTCCTCCAGCCCGTCCTCTTCTTCCATATTCTTTTTCACAATATTTTACTCTTTCCTCATCTTTTTCTTTGCCTCCTCTTGCCTCTTCTTCCTTTTATCAATGTTGGAACTCTTGGGTTTATAGCATCCGGATTTTCCAGCTTGGGTTGTAGCTTGGCTAATAATAATAATAATAATAATAATAATAATAATAATAATAATAATAATAATAATAAATCTTTCTTCTTCTCTCCTTGTTCCTTTTCTATTTTCTCCAATTTTCCTTCTTCCTCTCCTTCTCCACAAACTCATCTCTACTTTCTTCTCTCCTCCTCATCCATTTCCTTATCCTTTCACCTGTTCCTCTCTTTCTCCTCTTCCCACCTCTCACCGTCTTCCTTGCATGCACCGTAACCCAGAACTGGAAAGCGTTAACAAATCTGTCTGTCGGAAGAGGGTAATATCTCCCCGGGGCTGAAGTTGGAACTTATGCCTTCGCCTATTGATAAAAGTTTTGATCTTATGCAGCTACTTTG
>NC_090751.1:18672293-18677293 GCF_036898095.1 Palaemon carinicauda | reverse complement strand
TGCAAATCTCGCAATTCTCAATAATAATAATAATAATAATAATAATAATAATAATAATAATAATAATAATAATAATAATAATAATAATAATAATAGGGAGGAGGAGAAAGAAAAAACATACACAATCATAAAAAATAACAATGTATCTAAAACACGAAGGAACCAGGAACTTCTAATCTTAAGGCAAAACCTATTATAACAAAGTGATAAAGTACAGTATCTCAACAGCACCAAACTTATGAAGTTCTTATTCAAATACACTGAAAACGCATTTCCCAGTTCTGACAGCAATTTTGGAATGTGTAAATAATATTAACATGTGACATTAAACATTCAAAATACCAGGCAAGTCACGGACGGTGTGATAATTAACTGCGCTTATCTGCAGGCTAGGATTTCGACGTTAATGTAATACCTATATTATTATCTCTTGCCCTCATACTCTGAACTTCATGGATGTTTGGAATAAGTGGAATTAGTACGTTAATCATATGATGTATGGTATTACTACTACTGCTGCTGCTGCTACTACTACTACTACTAATCTTCAAAAGGTTATTGTAATAATAAATATTATTATTATTATTATTATTATTATTATTATTATTATTATTATTATTATTACTATTATTATTATCATTATTATTATCATCCTCTCGTTCTTACAGCTTTAGAAAAATGGAACTTCATATTAAGACTGACCTAAAATGTATTCTATTTTCTCTTCTTTCACTCAAGAAGTACTTTTCGATAACTCGTTTCAACTTTTTACCCTCCTGGAGATTGGCCTACTCTCTCTCTCTCTCTCTCTCTCTCTCTCTCTCTCTCTCTCTCTCTCTCTCTCTCTCTCTCTCTCTCTCTCCAGTTAGTCTATAATATTGATCCCATAAAGCTCAGATAATTCAGTCAATTATTCCCCAATGTTATAGTTATTACAGTCAATAACTTAAGCAATATCAGTGTTAATAATCTAGTTATTTTCGTTTTCCAGTGTACAATAACCACCATTCCAAACCCTTCAATACACCATTACCCAACTGACTCCGCTGTTATGAAAATGAAAAATCAGCCACGAAAAAACCCACCTCGTAAACAAACTCTCTTAACTCACAACAATACGAGGCCTAAATGGCTACCATCTCGGAAAGGAAGCCATGATGAACAACTTCATCAATACACGCCATCCGGTACAAAATGGTGATTAACGAACTTACAAAGGCGTCGAATTGTTCGCCCGACTGGTGATCGTCGAGTCTCTTATGTCTTACTCAACCGGAGACCAATAGTTCTTTTCATTGCTACTTATGGAGGTAAACGCGTGCCTCATTGCCCACTTCCGTATTGGGAGACGATAAGAATAAGCTGGCCTTCTCTTTTGTTCATTATCTAATCGGACCAATGCGAAGTGAATGTTGGGGTCGTCTGAAATACAACTTTCCCCGGCCTTAACACATCAATATTATTATTATTATTATTATTATTATTATTATTATTATTATTATTATTATTATTATTATTATTATTAGATAAGCTACAACGCTAGTTGCAAAGGCAGGATGCTATAAGCCCAGGGGCTTCAACAGTAAAATATAACCAAGTGAGGAAAGCAAATAAGGAAATGAATAAACAAGTAATGAGCAATTAAAATAAAATATTTCAAGAACAATAACATCAAAATAGATTTTCTATGTATAAACTATAAAAAGAGACTTATATCAGCCTATTCAATATAAAATCATTCGCTGTAAATTTATTACTATTATCATTATTCTTTTTTATTATTATCATTATTATATTTATTATTCCCATCCCTCATAACCTTGGACTCATGGCCACAATATGCACTTTTGTGGATGCTGAATTGGGCAATATCTTATGTTTAGACACTGATCACCCACTTGTTAGCATGATGTTAACAAAGTACATAATTCCCAACGTTCCAACGTAGTTTGTTTAGTCTATCTGTTTGTTAGAGTTTTAAAACAAACTCCCCTTTATGTATCATAAAGGAGAATTTCGGTTTATCTCATGAGAAACGTAATATTAAAAGGTTGCTTTTAAATAAGTGATTGTGCTGATAAAAAAAATAATGATAATAAACAACATAACGTTTTTATTGGGTGAGGGACTAAGAATCAAATTTCAATCAGGTCAGTTCAAAGAGCGAGAACCCGTACCGATGGAAAAACAGCTTTATTCATTATTAACAAACTCAACACATTATCATAAAAGTATTAACAAAATATCATAGGAATTTATCATATCACGAATCAAATGAGACATTAAGCGGAGAACTAATCTATGATATTTGATATATAAATCTATCACTAATTCCAAGGCTTACTATAGGTCAGGACTCTACCTTACGCACGCATCTTTGAACCATTATATTCAGTTAACTTTGCCAAGTAACCGTTACATAATACTGTATATATACTCCAAACTCTTTAGTCGTAAAGAAATTGTTTTGTGAATTATGAGCTCAAACAATTTTCCCATTTTTTATAATCTAACGTTGTTAGAGAAACAGCACCTGTTGTTATTGCATTGTGTTGATAATATTGTTTTTGTTGTTGTTGTTCTCGATTAAACTGGCTACATTCGTTAACTTGAGTGACTTTGACTTGATTAAACACCTGGCATGGCCTTCTCATATCCTAGATCGTGGGCGCTATTGTCTCAGACGGTCACCTGTTGCTTATATTTTCCTGCCATGGGCGTAGCTCACTTAAACGAAGCATCCATTTTCTTGAGATGTTCAGTACTTCATCTATGTTTTTTATTTCTATTCACTTGATATTTAATCAAAGTTTCAAATTAACTAATCAATACGCGGTCTTGCTTTTCCAACTAGGGTTATACCTCAGCTTGTAATAATAATAATAATAATAATAATAATAATAATAATAATAATAATAATAATAATAATCTTTTTTTCTAATAACTACATAATTCATAAGTTATTCTTTTGTAACAACTAAAGAAGAGGTTTCTCTAACTGTATTTTATACCCACTGTAGATCTAAACAAAGGGTGAATTACGAACTTTTAAATAAAAAAAAGATTAAATAAACTCAAGTAATCTTTAAAAAATCCTAATGAAATTGCATAAATGAAGGGAAAACTAAAATATGTCTACAAACCGACATATTCATGAGAGAGAGAGAGAGAGAGAGAGAGAGAGAGAGAGAGAGAGAGAGAGAGAGAGAGAGAGAGAGAGAGAGAGAGAGAGAGAGATTGTATGCGTGTTTCTTTCCACCTGGCACTAACCTAAAATTCCCTTTAATAATAATAATAATAATAATAATAATAATAATAATAATAATAATAATAATAATAATAATAATATTCTTAACCGTTTAAGCACCTTTCTACACGAATTAGAAAATGATCCAATGCGAAAAAGAAACGTTGTTAAAATGAAAAAATACGTAATAACAAATGATCGCTGATTATTCGTAAACATAACATTAAACTGTTATGCAACTGTAACAGTACACAAATCGTGATGGATTTGTTTTTATTTTAACATAAGATAAACCTAATACCACTAACAATCTCCCCTGTGTAATAAAGAGCAAGTGGCTGGATATATATATATATATATATATATATATATATATATATATATATATATATATATATATATATATATATATATATATATATATATATATATATATATATATATACTGACGCAAAGGGACTAGGTTAGATTTCACCAGTCGTCTCTATGTTGAGCTTTTAAATCAATACTTCTCCATTCATCACCTCCCACTTCACTCTTCATAATCCTCAGCCATGTAGGCCTGGGTCTTCCAAATCTTCTGGTGCTTTGTGGAGCCCAGCTGAACGTTTGGGGAAGTAATCTCTTGGGGAGTGCGAAGAGCATGCCCAAACCATCGCCCTCCACCCCTCATCGTGATCTTATCCACATATGGCACTCGAGTAATCTCTCACATAGTTTCATTTCTAATCCTGTCCTGCCTTTTAACTCCCAATATTCTTCTGAGAGCTTTGTTTTCAAATCTACAAAATATTTTGGATATTATTTCGATGTCGTATCACGAACTCATGTCCTTACAGTAACACCGATCTCACTAAACTGATATAAATCCTGACTTTTGTATGGAAATTCAGGCGATTTGATTTCCAAATTTTATTTAATCTAGCCATTGTCTCATTTTTTTTTTAATATTACATTAAACTCCGATTCTAAACATAATGTAATAGAGGTCATAGCTCCTAAATATTTAAAGAATTCTACTTCATTAATCCTTTCTCCTTCCATCGATATTTCAACTTCCATTGCATACTCCGTTCTCATCATCTCTGTCTTTCTTCTATTTATCTTGAGCCCAAACTCGTGTCCTCGTGCAATATTTCATGCATTCCGGTAAGTAAGCTTCGCAAGTCCTTTGGTGTTCTGCTAATAAGGACAGCGTCATCAGCATACTCTATGTCTGCTTATTTCCTGTTACCAATCTATTCCAATCCTTCTCCTCCATCCCCACCTATATATGCATTACAAAATCCATGAGGAGGATAAACAACATAAGCGACAACACATTCCCTTGGAGTATTCTACTGTTCACTGAAAATTCATTTGATAGGACTCCATTAACATTAGCTTTGCATTTGCTATGCTCATGAACAGACTTAATCAAATTTATACATTTAAGAGGAATTCCATAATATCGCAGGACTCCCCACAAAACTGGCCGGTGCACACTATCAAAGGCTTTTTCTTAGTCCACGAATGCCATCAAAAGGGGATTTCTATATTTTACGCATTGCTGTACCACATGTCTTAAAGTGAAAATTTGATCAGTACAACTTCTACCTTTTCTAAATCCTGTTTGGTTGTCTCTCAGCTTTACATAATATCTCTCTAGTCTATTTAAAATGAGCACACTATATATTTTCATGACTGCTGACGTAAGTGTGATGCCTCTGTAATTAATGCAATCAGTCAGATTTTTTTTTTTACCCATTCATAA
>NC_090751.1:18659793-18667293 GCF_036898095.1 Palaemon carinicauda | reverse complement strand
AAACACTATATTAACAGTGAAACCGATTACTATAATTGTGCTCATAAATTGATGATTAATTTATTGACCATTCATAACTAACAATTTACTAAAATCTTGTCTGACTAGAGTATCGATTGCAAAAACCTTTCGTCAGTATTTGCAACTCAAAAAAAAAAACCTACAGAGAAATATTCAGAATATGCTTTTACTTTTTTACCGACATCAGCTTTCCCCCATCAAATGAGTGATCTCATGAGTTACCAATCCATTATCAAACGTTGGCATTTGTATAAGCGATGAGAATGCTAAAACGTTCCCCTTGCCTTTAGAGAAACACACACAAACACACACACACACGCAAAGAATATCCTTAATTTTTTTCGGAATGCACGTTGTATTACCACTGTCTCTGTTATAGCCTCGTTTAATGAACATGTCTTAAGTATTACAAACCAATATAACAACTGTGGCCTGATTGGTAACGTCTCTGCCTGGTGTTTGCCAGTCGGGGGTTCGAGTCCCGCTCAGACTCGTTAGTGCTATTAGTGTCTGCATCCTTACCATCCTTGTGAGCTAAGGTTGGGGGGTTTGAGGGAGCCTATAGGTCTATCCGCTGAGTCATCAGCAGCCACTGCCTGACCCTCCCTGGTCCTAGCTTGGATGGAGAGGGGGTTTGGGCACTGATCATATGTAATATGGTTAGTCTCTAGGGTATTATCCTGATTGCTAGAGCAATGTTACTGTCCCTTGCCTCTGCCATTCATGAGTGACCTTTAAATCTTTAAACTGATCCTTCAGCGTTCCTTAATCGTTATAAAATCAAATGTTCCCTTATAGACTAAGAGTGGCATCACCTAAGAAATCAAATGAATCCACCAACACATATCTTTTTCAAAGCTACGCGCACACACACGAGTTTCATCTTCTTAAATGGCCTTCCGTAAGAAAAACATCGCCTCGGCGAGATAATAAGCTGACGAGTAGGTAAATTGCTGGCGAGTACAGGAAATAATAAAAACCATACAAAGAAACTAAGGGATGAAACAAAAAACAATATACCTCCTGGGGAGAGATAATGCCTCCCCGTCGGCTCATAAAAAGGTAAATGTAGTATGCATAAGTCTTCATAACAGTCAATTGGTTATGAAAGCTTCAAGTTTATACAGCAACATAAAGTAATAGATACTATCAATCGAGAGGAGCCCTATAATTGAACTCTTCTTGGAATGTGAGCCCATTATTAAATGCGAAATATAAAAGGGATAATTTTGCATAATGGCTAAGTATCGCAGCCTGACCTGCCAAACGCCCATTAAAACAATGAGATGCAAATCGAGATAAAATCTTGGTACCTGATATACATATCTCTTCTTGGCTTTTTGGATGCTGATATTCAAATCTAACCCCCCCCCCCCTCTTTAATCTAGCTCCCAAGGACCAACCCCCATTCCCGCAACCTACATTTGTAGAGGCCCGAAGTACTAACCTCCCTCCCGAGTACGACCTCAAACCCGTCTCTGCCCGTCCTCAAACCTTCACTCCAAGTATAACCGGGCCCCCCTCCTTCCTAGACCCGGTCAACCAACGATGTAACCCTCACCTGTACCCACGCGTTGCTTCTTTTAGTTTCTTCATTTTTTATTCGTTTTAAACTTCGCACGGAACTATCAGCTGTACCATATAAAGGACCAATTAATTTGCTCTTTATAGCCCAAGGCCAAAATTGCCTCGAACGCATTAAAGTGTTCTGATTAAAAGCCGTTCAGCTTCGCGGTCTACAATTCATATTATACACCTGACTGCCAAATCGAAGGACCCCTTAAACGAATGAATAATTTACATCCATGATAGAGTATTGTGATCTCCTTTCATAACACGTGTTCCCGAGAGAAGTTACGGAGATAATCGACCCATCAGATAATAGATCCAACTCCGGTTGGTTTCAATTAAGCAAGAACAGAGTGAAGCAACAAGCAAGATTGAAAGATAGAGTATGATGCCCATTTACGGCTGCCAATTTTATTTTTTTATTATCCAGACCATCTCTTTATCTCGGGAGGATGATCAGCATCTTTATCTCGACGATCTCACTTAAAAAAACTGATCGGTGCTTTCCAGATTATGCTTTGTTGTATATTCATTATTTGGTTATTAGCGTAAATTGATTTTTAACATTTGATTGATTCTCTCTTAACACACGAATGCAAATTGGGATTTATGCTTTAAAAGGAGGCTTCTGTTCGCCTCTCCAGTATTATATTCTTTACTGTTTCCTCTCGGGATCGGAGACGTGCGTCTGCTTTATCGTTTCCTGTTCTTTTTGGGTCGGGGTTGAGTTTGTAAACAACGTGGTGGGGTTTAAAAGAGTCTCACAAAAATTCAAACACGATCATAAAGAAGAGCGTTCTGTTTTGTCTGTTGAGACAGTTTGTTCGAGAACTGGATAAGTACTATTTACAATGATTCACTCAGGACGAATATACACGCAAACGCAAACATTATGGATATATGATTATACGATCATATAAGTTGATTATATATATATATATATATATATATATATATATATATATATATATATATATATATATATATATATATATATACACACATATATATATACATATACAGTATATATATATATATATATATATATATATATATATATATATATATATATATATATATACACACACATATATATACATATATATATATATATATATATATATATATATATATATATATATATATATATATATATATATACACACACACACACACACACATACAGTACATATGTATAATCAACAAGAAACTGTTACCCCGAACATATGTAGCTGCTGGAAATATACAACACAAATCAATACCAAGTTCTTCTAACCGTAGAATCACGGACGCTCCCTAAGCAGAAACTCTTTACAATGCTATTAGCTTTATACACCAATAACTCAAGATAACCATACACACTGCACTTGCTCTCTTGCTTCCGGATCATATAGCACACTTACAAACATGCATGCATAGTGGCATGTCAGAGGAATAAAGAATCACTACTATTTCTATAGCAGTGCAAACTTATTTTCAACTGATTCAACTATGCATGCAATTATAAAATCAAATGTTCCCTTATAGACAAAGAGTGGCATCACCTAAGAAATCAAATTTTTAGGTAGTAGGTTGGCCAGGGCACCAGCCACCCGTTGAGATACTACCGCTAGAGAGTTATGGGGTCTTTTGACTGGCCAGACAGTACTACATTGGATCCTCCTCTCTGGTTACGGTTCATTTTCCCTTTGCCTACATACACACTGAATAGTCTGGCATATTCTTTACATATTCTCCTCTATCCTCATACACCTGACAACACAGATTACCAAACAATTCTTCATCACCCAAGGGGTTATCGCACTGTAATTGTTCAGTGCCACTTTCTTCTTGGTAAGGGTAGAAGAGACTCTTTAGCTATGGTAAGCAGCTCTTCTAGGAGAAGGACACTCCAAAATCAAACCACTGTTCTCTAGTCTTGGGAAGTGCCATAGCCTCTGTACCATGACCTTTCACTGTCTTGGGTTAGAGTTCTCTTGCTTGAGGGTACACTCGAGCACACTCTCCTATCTTATTTCTCTTCCTTTTGTTTTGTTAAAGTTTTTATAGTTTATATAGGAGATATTTATTGTTGTTACTCTTCTTAGAATATTTTATTTTCCTTTTTTCCTTTCCTCACTGAGCTATTTTCCCTGTTGGAGCCCCAGGGCTTATAGCATACTGCTTTTCCAACTAGGGTTGTAGCTTAGTAAGTAATAATAATAATAATAATAATAATTAGCAATTGTATGAAACCAAGAGATATTACAGTATTACGAGATGCATTATCATCAAGTGTAAATAAGAAGAACATACTGACATTATCTCAAGCAATACATGTACAGTTGGACACGGTATTCCTAGGTACACGTCCCTCAGAAGAAATGCACCCTGTAACACCCTTGTTTCACTGAAGTAACCAAACAGATAGTGTAGGAAGAAATGGCAGAGGTTGGGGACGGGGCTAAACACAGTGCCTTTCCGTGCAGTAAGGGTGTTGCTGCACTTATTCAGAGCTAGGTTTACCAGGAATTCCTGTGTCCAACTGTACTTACCCATTAGAGCGTCGGATATTCTACTCTTCCTACACTATACATTTCCCGACTATTTTCTCCATTCAACCATGAGTATGTATAGGCTACATAACGAAGTTTCCAATCAGGTTCCTACATGAAAAGCTGAGCAAATATGAGATTCAATATTTGGAACCACTCGAAAATTTCGGAAAGCGGAGGAGGTCTGTCGGGGCAAAGGGAATGTTTAGGAGAAAGCCTCTTGTGGTCTGAGGACGACCAGTTCTTCCAAGGGTAAACAAACAACGATGGTTTGAAGAGATGGCCCGCCGTAAAATCGTTTGCATAGCCATTTACCAAAAAGCACTACTGCTACTAGTTCAGACAAAAGGCCAACGGACAACCGACAGCCACAAGTGCTCTAACAAATGTTTTCGAGTGGTTACGTTTGAAGGGCAAAAGTTAAAGTGTCGTAAAAACAGATTCCTGACTTTTACAGTTTAATAAAAAAAAAAAAACGTCAATGTGGTTAAAACCTTACGTAATAATTGATAAATTTACATTGTTACACTGCAAGTGGAAACTCAGATTACCCTCTCAAACATAATGACTATAAACACAGTCATGTTACTCCACATATACACAAAAGTTAGCGATAAACTCAGATTTTTAAGTTAATGCAGCAGGAGATTATTCTGATGTACATCCCAGAAAGGCAGTGCAATCGTGTTGCGTCTTGCAATTCATAATTTTTTTCCATGACAAGTAATGAGATAAGAATGAAAGAAGGAAAGAACTGAAGAAACGTTTGGATATTTTTTTCTGGTTATTCGCTATACAATAGTTCAATACATTTAAACAATATAAACCACTCATATATATATATATATATATATATATATATATATATATATATATATATATATATATATATATATATATATACATATATATATACATATATATATATATACATATATATATATATACATATATATATATATATATATATACATATATATATATATATATATATATATATATATATATATATATATATATATATATATATATACGTTTTCTACACCTGGTTTAATTTTCTATCTGACAAAAATAGATATCTCTAATTTACAAGGTTTTCAAAAACGCACTTTACTATATTGATATGGGAGTTTGACATAACCAGCATCAAGCAGAAGACATCACCAAACAAAAACACCTTACGATCAAATAACATATGAATTGCTCGCAAATATAACGTTACATAAAATAATTGCAGTTTTATACATGTTTCAATCTTCTGCCGTTTCCACATGTAACACAAAATAAAGTATGATGAATATAAACAGAGGACGTTCATTATTTACTATATAAATAAACATGTAACATATCGTATAATGTACCGTGTCAAAAAGAATCTCTGCATAAAAAAAAAAGTTTCAAAAATGTAATTGTCTACATATTTATCTACACCGTTTGCCTTGATTATAAAGACTTTACTTTACCAAGTTTCTATCGACATTACTTGACCATGATATATTCGATACGCAATAAAACTATTCAGCATATATCTTAAAATAATTTTTAATATTCTACAATCAATATTTTGAAAATAATATCTTGATTAATCTCTGGTCACATAAGCCGTCCACAATTTCAAAGATCAATATCAAACACCAAAGTAAGTCGAACATTTTAATACTGTGTAATTGCAAACGTACCGTACGTTTTAATATTGTGCACTTCCAAACGTAATTGTTTAAGCAATAATCTTTAAACAGAATTGTCAAAAACAGTTGAGTAATTCAATAACTCGCGGAGGCCCAAGAGTTGATATCACAAGAATGATTGACAATAAACATCGGCATGATAATAATCATGATGAGTACTGTTATAGTGATAAACGGATATATATTAAGGGAAACCTGACATTACCTGTGATGGGAAATTTGTATATATATATATATATATATATATATATATATATATATATATATATATATATATATATATATATATATATATATGTGTGTGTGTATATATATATATATATATATATATATATATATATATATATATATATATATATACATATATATATATATATATATATATATATATATATATATATATATATATATATATATATATATATATATATATATATATATTCTCGTGGCATGGTTAGTTTCGACCTGGCCTTTCATTAGAAGGGGCCAGCGTTTAATCCCAAGTATGAGGTAGAAATTTATTTCTATTTGAACACGATGTTGTGTTGATATATATACATATTGACTCATTACGGGTAATTCGAATGAATTACTACCAATTGTGTCACGTGGTGGGCCGGGAAGTCGGGAAAAACTTGCTGGTAAGAGACTGATGTCTCGCCAGGTAAATCCTTAACTTGCTGGGTACCAGTTAGGTTCCAACTTCTTTTATGGCCTCTCGTGGCATGGTTGGTTTCGACCTGGCCTTTCATTAGAAGGGGCCAGCGTTCGATCCCAAGTATAAGGTAGAAATTTATTTCTATTTGAACACGATGTTGTGTTGATATTTATTCATATATATATATATATATATATATATATATATATATATATATATATATATATATATATATATATATATATATACTGTATATATATACGTACCCAAAATCGAGATTAACGGTATGAAAATAGAACAACTAAAACAAGAAGGGAAATGACAGTATTTTTATATATATAAAAAAAATAAACAAACTGCATCTATTAACCTTGTCCTTGGTTCTATAAAATCTGCATATTTTTTCTTTTGAATTTTGTCATACGTCTTTTTTCCCTTTAGAGGAGCTGGCGCCAAAATAAGAACAGCCTTCCGGTCAATCTTAGATCCCAGTAGGCATTGGTAACCATTTGCACCTGAGCAAAATGATGGGCATTATGCTGGGAGCAACCCACAGATTTGACAAACATGAGCCAAGCGCTCCAACACTCAGCCACGGTGAGGTGGGGTTATCATTTCTCTACACATATCATTCATATCATCGTTATTGTTATTGCCATGTTATTAAAATGGTACAGTATGTAATAACTGTAGTTGTTATTTGTTACTCTTAATCTCATTATTATCTACACATATCATTCATATCATCATTATTGTTATTGTCATGTTATTAAAATGGTACAGTATGTAATTACTGTAGTTGTTATTTGATGCTCTTAATCTCATTATTATCTACATGTATCATTATTATTATTGTCATGTTATTAAAATGGTACAGTATGTAATTACTGTAGTTGTTATTTGATGCTCTTAATCTCATTATTATCTACATGCATCTCTAACATCATCATTATTGTTATTGCCATGTTATTAAAATGGTTTACATTGTAATTACTGTGGTTGTTATTTGCAGTTCTAAAACTCACTACTG
>NC_090751.1:18652293-18654793 GCF_036898095.1 Palaemon carinicauda | reverse complement strand
ACGTGTGTACATTTACACACATATATACTGTGTGATTCTATAAATTTACATATATACATACTCTCTCTCTCTCTCTCTCTCTCTCTCTCTCTCTCTCTCTCTCTCTCTCTCTCTCTCTCTCTCTCTCTCTCTCTCTCTCTCTCTCTCTCTATATATATATATATATATATATATATATATATATATATATATATATATATATATATAAATAAACATATGTGTACACATGCATATATAGACGCAAATATAATATATATGTATACATACAAACTTTTATACACAGTATTTGCATGTATACACAAGCATTATATATATATATATATATATATATATATATATATATATATATATATATATATATATATATATATATATATATATATATATATATATATATATATATATATGTATAAATATATTTACACCACACATGTACATTCATTCAGCAGTACATGATAAATATTTTCCCCCTTTTTCGAAGTTCTTTGATTTCTGTTAAAAGACACCAACAAATATAAAAAAAGCAGGTAACTTTTCTATCTCTAAATTGGCTATACTATTTTGCTATTCTGCATATTTAAGGGTCTCACCGTAAGAAAAAGAGCATACTGAGTGTGTATCATCATCATCATCTCCTCCTACGCCTATTGACGCAAAGGGCCTCTGTTAGATTTCGCCATTCGTCTCAGTCTTGAGCTTTTAATTCAATACTTCTCCATTCATCATCTCTTACTTCGCGCTTTATAGTCCTAAGCCATGTAGGCCTGGATCTTCCAATTCATCTAGTGCCTTGTGGAGCCCAGTTAAACGTTTGGTGTATTAATCTCTCTTAGGGAGTGCGAAGAGCATGCCCAAACCATCTTCATCTACCACTCATCATGATCTCATCTACATATGGTACTCGAATAATCTCTCTTATAGTTTCATTTCTAATCCTGTCCTGCCATTTAACTCCCAATATCCTTCTGAGGGCTTTATTCTCAAATCTACTAAATCTATTGGAGATTGTTTCATTTTCATGCCGTGACTCATGTCCATAGAGTAACACCGATCTCAGTAAACTGATATATAGTCTGATTTTTATATGAAATTTTAGGCGATTTGATTTCTGAATTTTACTTAACCTAGCCATTGTCTGATTTGGTTTTTTCTAAATATTTCACTAAACTCTAATTCTAAAGACCTTGTATTGGAGATCTTTGTTCCTAAATACTTGAATGATTCTACCTCATTAAACCTTAATCCTTCCAATAATATTTCATCTTCCATTGGATGCTCCGTTCTCGTCATCTCTGTCTTTCTTCTATTTATCTTCGGTCCCACTTCGAGTGATATTTCATGCATTCTGGTAAGCAAGCAATGCAAATCCTGAGGTGATCTGCTAAGTAGGACAGCATCATCAGCATACTCTAAGTCTGCTAAATTCCTATTATCAATCCAGTCCAATCCTTCCATCTCTGACTGTTCTACACATTACAAAGTCCATGACGAGGATAAACAACATAGGTGACAACACATTTCCTTGGAGTACTCCGCTGTTCACTGGAAACTCAATTAATAAGACTCCATTAACATTAACTTTGCACTTACTATGCTCATGAACAGACTTAATCAAATTTACATATTTAGGAGGGATTCCATAATAACGTAGGACTCTCCACAATATTGGCCAGTGCACACTATCAAAGGCTTTTTCATCAAAAGGGGATTTCTATATTCTACGCATTGCTGTACAACGTCTCAAAATGAAAATTTGGCCAGTGCAACTTCTACCTTTTCTAAATCCTGCTTGTTAATCTCTCAGCTTTTCCTCAATCTTTCTCTCCAGTCTCTTAAGAATAAACATACTATATATTTTCATAACAACAGACGTAAGTGTTATGCCTGTGAAATTATTGCAATCAATCAGGTCTCCCTTTTTAGCTATTTTCGCCAATACTCTTAACTCCCATTCATCATGTTTTGCCTCTTCATGCCACATTCTACAGAATAATCTTGTAAGTAGTCTGGAAGTCACTCCATTTTCGGCCAGTATCATCTAGGAAGTTATTCCATCGTATCCAGGAGCTTTCCATCTCTTAAGTTTTTTGAGAATAGCTTCGACTTCAAACACACTGGATTTATTCATGGGCACATCAAAATCTTCATCAGCTTCAGGTATATCAACCAAATTATTCCCTTCATATGTCCTATTCATAACCTTACTAAAGTGTTCCTCCCAACGTTGTCTTTCTTCATCTTCTGTTGCTATAACAGAGCCATCTCTCTTCTAGATGGGTATATGCTTCTTCTTCTTTGCCCCAGTCGAGATTTCATTAATAATTCTATGAGCAATTGTCACACCATAGCCATTTCCTGAATTCATAGCTTTGTCGGCCACATCTGCCTTACCGCCTAAATACTCTCTTCAGTCATTCCTGGCTTTTCTTTAGACCTCGCTGTCAATACTGGAATACTTAGCATGCTCTGCCTTGTAATTCTCATTACTTCCTCGAAAACT
>NC_090751.1:18627621-18642621 GCF_036898095.1 Palaemon carinicauda | reverse complement strand
TTGAGAATAACAGAAAATCTTCACAAAATACATATTTGTACCCAGACGCTGGATTAGAATAAATGACCACATCTCACTTAATTGGAGTGACATTTCATAAGCTTGCGATAAACTTCTGTCGGGTAATATGTAAGCAAACGTTTTTAGAAAAATGTTCATGACAAAGATCATTCAACTAATTTAAAGCGAATACTATACTGCCTCATTAGACGCTATTTTTGAGCAAGAAGACTCCGTTCACCTTCCGAGAAAAATTTATGATCTATTCATATCTAGAAAGTGAAATTCGCTCTTTAAAAAACAAAATCTGAGAATTTTGTACCCTTCAAATCTAATTGAAATCGAAGAAATATTTCGTAAATTTCTGTATCAAAGGAATCTGAAAATTTCGTTCTTTAATTAAAGTTGTTAACTATTCAGAATAAAAAAGGGCCATTAACTTTAATTATTATTATTATTATTATTATCATTATTATTATTATTAGCTAAGCTACAACCCTAGTTGGAAAAGCAAGATGCTATAAGGCCAAGGACTCCAACAGGGAAAAATAGCCCAGTGAGGAAAGGAAATAAGGAAATAAATAAACGATATAAAAAGTAATGAAAATTAAAATGAAATATTTTAACAATATTAACAACATTAAAACAGATATTTAATATATAAACCATAAAGGGACTTATGTAAGCCTGTTCAACATAAAAACATTTGCTGCGAGTTTGAACTCACAGTTCTACTGATTCAACTACCCGATTAGGAAGATCATTCCACAACTTGGTCACAGCTGGAATAAAACTTCTAGAGTACCGTGTAGCATTGAGCCTCATGATGGAGAATGCCTGACTATTAGAATTAACTGCATACCTATTATTACGAACAGGATAGAACTTTTGGGTAGATCAGAATGTAAAGGATGGCCAGAATATAAAAAAAAAAAAAAATTCTTATGCAACATGCATAATGAACTAATTGAACGACGGTGCCAGAGATTAATATCTAGACCATGAGTAAGAAATTTAATAAACCGTAAGTTCCTGTCCAACAAATTAAGATGAGAATCAGCAGTTGAAGACCAGACAGGAGAACAATACTCAAAATAAGGTAGAATGGAAGAATTAACACACTTCTTCAGAATAAATTGATTACCAAAAATCTTGAAAGACTTTCTCAATAAGCCAATTTTTTGTGCAATTGAAGAAGACACAGACCTAAGGTGTTTCTCAAAAGTAAATTTGCTTTCGAGAATCACGCCTAAGGTTTTAAGTCAAACAAAGTTAAAGAAACATTATCAATACTGAGATCAGGATGTTGAGGAGCCACGGTCCTTGACCTACTTACAATCATAACTTGGAGTTTTGTTAGGATTCTTAATTAATATAAACCAAGTATATAATTACCATTGACTTAAAATACATAAATATATGATAAACAGATCGTTAATTGTTAAACAAAACAAATCTAGCTTTTAATCACAGTGCAGTTCAAGAAACACAAATATCAGTTAACCACATCGTTACCTTTTACACAATACAGTATAAACTTCCCATGTATCTATCGCATAGTTAAAGAAATACAATTATCTGTTCATCGCAGATTAAACAAAGCTTCTAATTACCATACAATTACAAAAGTACATACAGTAGATCTATCAATCAAACAATCACCTTTTACGCTATATAATCCTGTCTTATAATTATCGTATAGTTAAAGAAACACAAATACAGTACCTTTTAATCAAGTTGTTACCTTTTACACAAAATAAACCGGGCATATAATTATCATACAGTTACAGAAGCACACATATCTGTTAATCATTTACCCAATATAAACCGGAAAAGTCATTGTTGCATAGTTAAAGAAACACAAAAATCTGTTCATCAAAATATCTACTTTTACACAAAATAAACCTGTCCCATTATTACCGCAAAGTTAAAAAAGAACGAAAATATATTAATGAAGCAGATACCGTTAACACAATATAAACCGACCATATAATTACCGCATAGTTTAAGAAATAAGAAAATATGTTCATCACATCGTTACCTTTAACCAAATATAAACCGGTCGTATGATCATATCAAGGTTAAAAAACACAAATATTTGTTAATCAAATCGTTACCTTTTACGCAATATAAACCGGGCATATAATTACCACAGTTAAAAAAACACAATCATCTGTTTATCACGCCGTTACCTTTTCGCAACATGAACCAGCCATATAATCATCGCGTAGATAAGAAAACAGAAATATATGTTCATCAAATTGTTACCTTTTGTACAATATATACTGGGCATATAATTACCGCACAGTTAAAGAAGCACAGATACTTGTCAATGGGCCCTTACCTTTTAAACTACCGTATGTAAACGAGGCAAATAATTACAGAATAGTTACAGAAACACATATGTTCATTAACTCGATAACTTTTTCTCTATAAACCGGACATCATTATAGGCATTATATAGTTTACAGAAGAGCAGATATACCGTATATGGTACATTATTTTTCCTCAAACGACTGCAACAGTAATACAACCTACGCTATACACTTTTGCCCCTTCTTCAGCAAGAACCTACGCTATACACTTTTGCCCCTTCTTTAGCAAGACCCTCTAATAACCCTCTGCTATAAAAACGCCAGAGGGTCGGTGGTGTAGAAGTTATTAAAAAAAAATAGAAGGAAAGATGGCGGTTGAGTGTGGAAGTGATCAGTCCACATGCCTGCTGATTAATCACAGGTGATAAAGTTTCTTAGGGGCCCATTAGCCTATTATGTGATGGATTGCTAGGACTTGAGTATTACCCCCCTTCTCTTTTGTCTCTCGAAGTTTTAGGGTTTCATTCTTTCTTAGATTTCTTTTTATTTTGACATTATGATTAATTTGTAAAACTACCTTTATAAAATGAAATGGGTAAAAATAACTCTAAAGACCTGGTTTACATGTCATTCTTGAATATCATGATAGCAATACATAGTCTATTTTAAATGCTATTTTCTTATCGAGTACGCTATCTATGCATTTTGATGGCTGATGTATAATTTTATAGCAATAATAATAATGAAAGACTAAGAAAACTAATATAACTGAAATAATAAAGTAGAATTACATTATACAAAAGCGAATATATTAAGATATTTGTGAATGTTTCATTTCCGTGGGAAGACTGCAGTACCTCCATTACATTAACAGATAATACCATAATCGAAAACAAGAACCGAAACATACAGTCAGCGCGAACGTTAAACGCATAACTGCATTAATTCATGCCCTCAAGGCAGAGCCAGTCCCGTGCCATATGTTCATGGGGATGCCTCGCCATATTTCATAGCATAACATTCAGTATCGACCCTGAGCCATTATTCAAGATCTAGTGTTTCGTTGTATCATGGTCCAAACTTAACCCTCAGCTTTCTGAAAAGATAATAAAAGGCTGCGGTGCTGTAACCAGGATCTAGTACTACCTATGAACTCTTTTTCCAGATATATTCCCCGAGTCCTGTATAGCCGTCTTCCATCTATAAAAAAACATAAAGAAATATAAGCCCCCCCCATACCCCAATTCTATCAACTATCCCAATCTGTTGTAGAAGGGGGCGTTGAATGTTTCGTGTTGATATATCCAGATTTCAGCTAAGAAAATATTGTACTTGTTCCCGGACTTCTGCTAAAGAACTGTCCTTTAGTTCTCTTCCGATAAATGACAGGCTCAATTTAAAATCTTACCTCTTTTCAATATATACTGTAGTCCTAGGAAGGGAAGTCAGAGGTTAACTGGGGATCCATTAAAAGAAAAAAGATACATGTTTATTCCCGCGCCTATTTTGAAGTTCCATTCTTTGTTTCCTTCCAAAAAGACCCTCCTAACCCGCATACCTTATCCTAGTCTTACTGGAAGGGAAAGTCAATACGTAACATTACTTTCTGGAATCCCTTTGCAAGATCTATTTCCTTGGTTCCAGCCCAGAAAAAACGACGGTCCCTAGAGCCTCCTTCTATCCCCTGCTCTCGCACAACTGGAAGGGGAAGTCAGCGTGTGATGCTGTAACCTGGAATCCAGCCAAGAAACGACAAGTGCTTATTACGGCTGTTATCGAAGGGATCTTTCTCTTAGACCCAAAGCAGATGGGAAGTTGACGGAAACCCTCTGGAAACGGCAAAATAAGTTTACGACTGCACTTCTAGCTACTAATGGTACGTCTCGGGCATTCCGGAATCACGGTAATTCATCGAATTAATTATGGTAATGGCGTGGACGCGAGATGCCAGGCATATGGTGTTCCTTTTCCCATTCTTGCGGTCTGAAATTATGCATTTAAGCAATTTGATGTCGGCGGAAATACTGCAAATAGGGAATAAGCACGCTCGTCTCTCTCTCTCTCTCTCTCTCTCTCTCTCTCTCTCTCATGTAAATGCAATGTATATATATATATATATATATGTGTGTGTGTGTGTGTATATATATATACATATATATATATATATATATACATATATATATATGTGTATATATATATATATATACTATATGTGTGTATATATATATATATATATATATACACACATATATATACTGCAGATATGGACATACATAAAATATGTCCTTAGAAATGAATATATCATAAAATTTTTGTTCAATCCAACGTCTTTGCTTAAATATTTGTAATTTTCAATAAAATAAATAAATTCAATTAAACTACTGTAGCTATATTTACTTAAGATCTAGTTCTCATTTAACCGTTATCTAATAAATTATATAAACCTACTTCTCAACTTTCAAATGGTATTCTAACTGTACAAAACTTGTGCGTTCTTCACGAAAAGATGCAAGGATTGCTATCTAAAGCACCTTCAGAATCCATGAAGAAAGAGGCCGGTAATTCCCATAATTTAGAAAAAAAAAAAAAAACGGTTTAACCTAAATATTCATCTACCTACGAGAATTTAATTTACCAATTAATATTGAAGATAAGACCGATAACTGAAAATGTTTGAGGGTGAATGACTTTCAATAGTTCATAGACTTTCGAAAGATCTTTAAGGGAGATTTCATAAAACAACTATCATAATTATTGCATTATGACTAATAAGTATGATACCGATATTTACGAGGGGTTTATTAACCAAATGAAAGCTCAACATCTAAGTCAAAATGAAAGTTCTCAATTTTATTAACTAAGAATATATTTACAGTACATGCACACACACACACACACACATATATATATATATATATATAGAGAGAGAGAGAGAGAGAGAGAGAGAGAGAGAGAGAGAGAGAGAGAGAGAGACTAATGGCATCAACGCGTGGGCGATTAATCTTTTTCTCATCTTACGAAGATAATGCTTATGTATGGTCAGGACTTGGATGATGTGACAGACAGAGAAGACAGCCCTTCTCAGCAAATCTGTCCCTGACGATCATTTGGCGGTAAAGTGCTCTCAACCTTATTCATAATTATCAATAAATGGTAACACATGAAACAGACCCTCTTCTCTACCACAACCATCAGGGGAAAAAACATATGCTGTTTAAAAATCAAACTAGTTTTCTTTGCCTTTTTCTCGGCAATTATTCTTTGGAAAGTTTTACCATCCTATTTAATTTTGCACTTTAAATGTTCCCAGTGAGCACTACTCTTCATCAAATATGTACCTTCTTTGTATGTATTTTCCCAAGTTTCATTTTTATCCTTTCTTTCTGCCACTAGTTTCTCTTCCTTTTCTGACTACTTTCCTCTTTATTTCTAGAAGTTACTTGCCTCTTTACTTCTGGGGGTAAGTTATGCAATCCTGGTCCCCCATCTCCCCCTCCAAGAAGTTGCTTCGCACAATGGCATGCCTCAAATACCTGAGTTCTCCGGGGTATAAGCTACAACGACACTCCATGGAAATGAGGCTGCGAGATCGGGAGTTGAATGACTGCCGAGAATGGAAACCTTCCAAAGATCGATTAGAATGAAAGAGAATTTATTCAAAATAAAGGATATAATCAAGGAATGATTTAAAATAATACAGTTGAATTAATGGACAATTAAAATAGTAAGCGCCTAAATTTCAGAGAATCAGCACGTTTCTTCAGAGGATTTTAGCTTCAAATTTTCTTTTCTTTTTTCATATGAGTACATTCTGTTCTTAATTTTGCAATGTAGATAAAGTCTTTCAAATTTTCTATTTCCTATATTTATGTATCAGCACAATATCACACACCTTTACCCGTTTACCATCTGAACGGGGTAAACTAATTCATTAGTCATTCATCATACCATCATTATCGTTAGGATTACTACAAGATGATTTAGCTACATATATTCTAATGATGAGAGCTGATACACAGCATGACTCAAAACGACAATGGGAAAAGTAAAGTAAATTCTGTAAATTACAATCAAGAAAATATATCCCAATTCTAAACATCCCTGTCACTTAAAAAAGTGATCTAATTATGCTGATATATTTAAACGTTTTACGAGCGAAGGGTTAAGTAAAATAATTTAGTGGTGATCTGTCCTTTTTAAACTCTAAATAGACAGATATAAAGAACATAAATCGGTCAGTATGACTAAAAAAATATTTTCGTTTTTAATTATCAAATATAGGCATACATATATACATTAAAAATAATCTCGTTAACACATTTCACTTGAAATCAGAAACCACTTAAATAAAAAAGTATCATAACCGTAAAAAAAATTAATGACAAAAAAAAGAAAATGGGAGTATCGCCCACAGCAAAACCGATAAAAAAAAAAAATACAATAATGGCAAATCATGCTAAGGACGGAGAACACAACAAAAATAAGATGTAACGACCAATGCAATAATTAAAGTAAAAGAGTAACAACAAAAAGTACAATGATAAGATCCACGAAATAGAGTAGCAGCTGGTATACGCTGATTCCAATGTTGAAGAAAAGATCCTATCGCCCCATCAAATGTTTCTAAATCTCGGGTTTATCACAGTAATGAGATGAGCGTGCCTGATACGAACTTCATTAAAAAGGTGCATAATAGATAAAAGTGTCTTTCTGTACAAATCTTAAATATCTGACGTTTTTATCTTAAGACGTAGAGTAATTAGGTAAATTTCCCAATTACCGGAATCTTTAACATATATTAATGTATCCTGTTTCCTTTTGACAATTAATTCCTTAAAAAAACTTTTATTTTTATTTATTTAAATATCAATATTTTTTTCTAAAGGAAAAAAAATCACCACATGATAATGTAATTATAGACTATGGATTCCAAAAGACTTGAGGTACCTCTATAGAACTAATACCTGCAAAAGAACTGTATCTTTATATTTTTATAAACATCATTATCCAGAAAAAATCAAATTATTGTTAATTATTATCTATTTAACCAGAAAAGGTTACAACATTGACAAACATTTCACTATATATATATATATATATATATATATATACTATATATATGAACATATCAAGGGAAAAATAAAACGCCTTAGTATTAATATTAGTTTTTCACGGGTGTCTCATCACGCATAGCCGGGACAAAAAGAAAAAAAAAACAGCGGTTAAAGTTTGGTAATACATTCTTCCTAATATCTTCCTGTGGTATTCGGTTATACTGAAATTACAAGCATATCTGTGATTTCTAAACAAACAAACACCACACACGTATATACACACACACACACACACACCACACATATATATATATATATATATTATACATATATACATATATATATATATATATATATGTGTATATATATATATATATATACATATATATATATGTATATATATTTATACATACATATATATATATATATATATACATATATTTATACATATTCATATATATATATATATATCTTTATATATATACAGTGTATATATATATATATATATATATGTATAAATATATATATATATATATATATGTATAAATATATAATATATATATATATATATAGTCAGCGTCAAAGAGATGAACCCCGAACACTCCCTATTTCCTACGCGATCGATGTCAGCCTTTGACAGGCGGTCTGTACCGTCAACATCTTTGACAAACACCCAAAAATATTTCACGACGACAATCAGCCCGAGCGAAGGATGCGACAGATTTTCCGTAAAGGATGATGGGGGAAGGCACGCCAGGCATTTCACACCAAATATCAACGACTGGCAGCATCATGTCCGGGATATGGAATTGAGGAATCAGAAATCGTTACTAGGATGAGAAGGGGAATGAAAAGATGGGTATTAATGGAAATGTGAGTGATGTATGTTAGAACATGCCTATAATTTCCCTGTTCAGTAAGACAATCATTAAAATCATTTATATGAAGTGCTCTAACTTGCTGTTCTTTTAGGTATACAACTTGAATATTTTTATATTTTTTAGGAGTAATAGTGACCATACTCGAGGTGGTAACAATAGCTTCTTCGTCATTCCTTCGAGGTATGACGGGAAAACCAAGCAAAAATATCATGGATATTTTCAGTCTTTTGATAAACTTTTTTTTTCTAAAATCCTGAATAATATTTCCATTTTTATATCCAGACCGAAGTAAACTGGAGGCCTAAAATTTAGAAAATAATATAAATTTTCAAAGTTTACTATTCCCAATATTCTGCAAGAAATTGTGCCTAATTTTTCAGATATCTGAGGAGGGTAACTCTCTCTTAATTGCAGAATATTAATATAGATAAAATTTCCTTTTCTACAAATTTACATGATTTCAATTGACTTTCTATGATGACTCCGATGGCTCAAGAGAAACTACGTTTATCTACCATTTGTTTATATTGATTTAAACTCTTGTTTTTCCTTGAAAATGCTTATCAGTGTAATAACTCTTAATATTTACTTGTCAATATGAACTTTACATTTTATGAAATTTTACAATATATTCAAAAGCACCAACAAACACTTCGGGTTTTCCACGGTTAGTGTTTACTTTGATTATACGATAATCCATTCGGTTGTTAATCTGTTTGGTCTAAAATAACATACACTTTACGTTTCATTTTCATATTATAATGAAATCTCTTCCAAATCCAATTGATTGAATAAACTTAAGTACATTTTATTTTCCATTAAACATTTTCTCCCACTTTTTAAAACTCTAAAACCCTTTTTACAACAACTTGAAGTGAATTTCGAGACGTAACCAAATCGATTTTATTCCTACTAATACAAGAATCTTTCTTTAATATTAATTTTCAAAATACTCTAATCTTATCTGCATGCTTTTCTCTTTGCAAGCAAATAAATGTTTATAGAATCATTCCTTCTCTCAGTAGGTGACTCAGCACGAAAATTGACACCAGAGACTCCTAAACAAATTCACAGTATTTACAAATTTTGTGCATTTTCATAAGACTTTCCTGACAATACATCGTGACTTTGCCGAAATACGATAACTCATATCACTTCTCCAATACCCAAAAAATAGTTTGTTTCATGCATATTCTTTATATATTCTTTTTTTTTTAATAAAGAATATGTGCGTAAGGTATACGTCCCAGACAAAGCCTTGTAAAGTATCATTGTATTTGCGATTAGTTTTACGTTACAGAGATTTCCAAGAGCAGCTTAGTCTCTTCCTCGCTTGAAGAATGCAAATTGCATAATTTGCATTATCATCTGGTCAGGATAATTATCTATTCCCCTTCCTTGTATATTTCTAATTGAAGTTAAGAGATGGTCAATAATACAAATATTATTTTCTACATTCCTCCAATATTTATATATCCATATATTATATATATATATATATATATATACATATATATATACTGTATATATATGTGTGTATATATATATATATATATATATTGTGTGTGTGTGTGTGTGTATGTGTGTATAAACGATATCAAGAGACAACAGAATATACATAACATGTAAGAAGATCTCAAGTCGATTTACATTCAAAATGATACTATCTGTCTCACCTTCCATTATCTCTCTCTCTCTCTCTCTCTCTCTCCTCTCTCTCTCTCTCTCTCTCTAAGGTAAATTGATAGTTTTCCAATGAGAAAAGTTAGTTCTCAACCGTTGAAAATATAACCTTCGAAGCTAACTCATAACTCACAAGACACTACAGAATTACCCTTCCATGATGTCATGCCTCATACGCCACTGGTTTGTTTACAACCTTACGAAACATCCCCCATCCCCTATTCTGCTCCATCTTCCAGCCTGGCTAATTGGATGCAACGGAAAGGAGAAATAATCTGTTTGCCTCTTCTATATGACAGAAAATTATGGGATAAGGGCTATCGTCGAACAATCTGAGCGCGAGGAACAATAAGATCATGGAACTCACTCTCTCTCTCTCTCTCTCCTCTCTCTCTCTCTCTCTCTCCTCTCTCTCTCTAGCGAGTCCTATGGACCGAAAACTGGTGTATTTGACAATCTGTCCAGACAGATGGCCGGTAGATCGTCTGACAGGAGGGAGACATTGAAATCTGTGATTTTGAAGTATAATCTTTTTCCCATTTTTTACTCTCAATGACGGGTTATCGATCCATATTTTCTCTTTATGAAAGCATTTTTTTACGATTGAGCGTTATGAATAGAAAGCGATAGGGTCACTTTAATGTTCGGGAGCTTAATGATCTAAGAAAGAATGTAAATACAGAAGCGTGACAGCTGCGCCTGCGCTCAGTAAACGAAGAGAACAAAAGACGATCAGCCATTAATTCTTTCACAAAAGTGATCGAATAATCTTAACAGATATGAATCATTATACAGTTATTTTTCTGCACTCGAGAACTCTTTTGGTACCGTACCATAAAAGGAATATAAAGACTAAAAAAGTGGTGAAGAATGAAAATGATATGAACAAATGGCAATTTCATTCATTTGGCTTCTCAAAAAAAAATACTAACGAGGCAGTAACAGATGAGTTATTATAAAATCAATGCCTAAATAGTGACAAAAAAAGAAGTAAAAAATGATTTTAAAAAAATAATCAGATAAACAAATAATAAGCGAAAGAGCGATAAAAAACGAGAAACGCGATATGATAAAAGAAAGTGGGATCCCATAGACCAGCGCTAGAAGCGCTCCCCTCCCTGCACGATCCTTATCTTAATGTCCTTTTAATTGCACAGCTCCTCTGACTATAAATCCGAGGAATATGATAATGGCGGCATTGGATCTGACCTGTTGTGACCACGGCTGTAAACTAGCGATCGCTAATTTGCATAATCTGGAAAGCTTAGGGATGGCATCTGTTTCAAGACGCGCACCCTCAGGAAAGCAACAGCTGACGACGAAAAAAAAAAATATATATTTGCTATGGGATGAGGTTGTGGGCTCTTTACCATAAAATATGCCCAGAAGGAATTATGTTATCGTTTGCCTTTCTGAAAACTCGAAACAATAATAGTTTTTTTTATCATATTCAAGTCAAAATATTTATGTGCAATTTAGGAAAAAAATTGGTGTGTTGGTTTTTAAACAACAAAAACATGTTGATCCCTTATAGGAAGAATAGCTATGCGCATGCGCCTGCAAAATCGCCGCGTTGGGTTATTTGAATAAGCTACCGGCACTGCTGAAAGGATATGTAAAAGTTTGGGTCTAAAGTCTAGACCTTTGCTTTCATATGATTTCTGTATTATTTCAAAAGGGATACATGACTTCTGTATAGAAATAGACATTGAAAATACTGTAACATTCTATAGAGATTAACACATGATAATTAAATACTATGAGTATTTGAAGAATTTAGGCTTAAAAAATATACCTGATTATCCAAAAGGTTCAAGGAAAATAGCGATACAACAGAGGTAATAAACAAGTACCGACAACTTAGGTTGCCATAACTAGGAAAGTTAACGCAAAATGTTGAATTTACTACAATATAACTAGTACCCTGCAAAGGAAGCACACAAATCTTTAAATACTAACGTTCATACCAAGAGCTGCAAGTTCTAGGAATGACAGATTTGCAATGGAGAGCATATAAATTTATAGTATAACAGAAATTTTACAAATATCATCATCTGATAAGGAAAATAAGTCTTGATACTTTGAAATAGAAAAGAAGTAAATAATCGGCTCTATCAATCCAGCCCAAAGGCGCAGCTAATAACCATCAGGCATACATAAATATTTACAATTGATATGACATTTTGAAATGAGAGGGATATAAGTTTGAAAGTATAAATATCAAACTCAATATATATATATATATATTATATATATATATATATATATATATATATATATATATATATATATATGTATATATATATATATATATATATATGGATAAATATCAACACATCATCGTGTTCAAATAGAAATAAATTTCTACCTCATACTTGGGATCGAACGCTAGCCCCTTCTAACGAAAGGCCAGGTCGAAACCAACCATGCCACGAGAGGATCGAACGCTAGTCCCTTCTAATGAAAGGCCAGGTCGAAACCAACCATGTCACGAGAGGCCTCTCGTGGTATGGTTGGTTTCGACCTGGCCTTTCTCTCGTGACATGGTTGGTTTCGACCTGGCCTTTCATTAGAAGGGGCTAGCGTTCGATCCCAAGTATGAGGTAGATATATATATATATATATATATATATATATATATATATAATATATATATATATATATATATATATATATATATGTGTGTGTGTGTGTGTGTGTGTGTGTGCTTGTGTGTGTAATTTACTTCATAACATTTATAAGATGCCAAGATTAAAATATCTTCGTATATACCGTATTAGATACCGAATAACAAAAAAAAAAAATATATTCCCTGTTTTTACTGAACATTAACTTTTAAATTTTTCGGCTAAATACCTGTTTATATCTTTAAAAACCTATCAGCTTTTAACCTAAAGCTTTTCTTCATATATATATATATATATATATATATATATATATATATATATATATACATATTCAATCTTGTCTTCTATAACTAGATTTACTTTTTTCCCATTTTATACTTTTCACACAACTAATGGTTTTGCAATATCCCCATATAAAGTGCACGAACACCACTAGGTCCATAATTCTGCCGAAATGTAAATAATGTACATTTCATTTACATAGAAATTAAAATTAGCTAAATGGTAGAGGTATCAGGATCTGTTTTGGGAAATTGAAGATGAGCATTGTTTACATTGCATTTGCTGAAAATGTATTCTTGAATTATTGATAATTAACAAATGGAAACATTTTCTTTCTTATATTCTTATACTTTCACTTTACCTAAGTATCTACACATAAAAATAGGTATATATAAACCTATATAGAAAAAAAAATGCCACTCGACTTTACAAAGAAATGACAAGGGAATATAAAAGTACATCAGTGAATGTCAAAATTCATACTTTGAATGCTGGATCGTGGATGAACCCAGTTTGAAGACAAATTCCATAAAACTTGCTGCTTAAAGGCTCGTCACTATAATATCCAAACACTAAACGCATTGCTATCACATTTTATTTCGTATACTTGTGCTCCGTTGATATCAAAGCTCTTCCTTTCTATCCATCTTTCGCACCAGCTACCACCCCCACCTCTCTCTCTCTCTCTCTCTCTCTCTCTCTCTCTCTCTCTCTCTCTCTCTCTCTCTCTCTCTCTCTCTCTCTCTCTCTCTCTCTCAAAATCACATCATCACAATCTCTGTGCAACATTCGAATCTTGAATTTACTAAGTAGCTTATGTTAAAGCACAGCCATTATATATTATAAATTAAATAATAGCGTTCTGCAATTACACAGAAACTAGGATATGTACTGAACATTTTCTTCATTTAAAATTCCTCTAAACAATCGTAACCGTTAGCAATTTGAGGCCTGTAATACCCATTAATTTTCTTTAACGAAGTTCAAACCGTATCAGGATAACATAGTTGGTAAACGAGTGTCTAAAAATTTAAAAATATATTATTTCCAGAAGCAATGAAGCCTTGACAGATGACGATTCCAGCAGATTGTTTGTCAAGTCCGACGACAGTGCTGTACAGTATTTTGCAGGATTTAAGGATATAATTTCACTATTTTGTCTTTCATATTTTAAATTCTAAATAATAAAGACATGCAATAAGTTTTCCTATTTACTTTTATAAACATTTCCATACTCAGGAAAGTTAAAAAAGAAACCAGGTAAAAAATTTAAAAGATATAATTTCAAAATCACATTTAATATGATATGCGCTAATCATTTATTTCTTCGTGACAACAGCTTGTCAATAAGTAATTTCAGTTAAAAAATCATTTCAAGTTCAACTGCTTCATTGTAATGTACGGTATTCTTTTTTCTATAATCTTTTTTCTTTTGGTCTTCTGGTTGTTGCACTTTATAAGAATTAATCGAGAATAAACGAAATATTCTTTGTTAATTTTCACTAAGTTTCTCCAGCGACTTCCGTCTAAAAGCATTGCATTTAATGTTTCCGGCCTTTTCTCCTAAAAGTGTCGTTTTCTGTGTCCAAGCAAAGAAAACGGGTACTCTTGTTTGTCGAAAGAGAGAGAGCGGTAAAGTCTACAACGCATTCCCTGAGAAACTCGAACTTTATTTATGTTTCCCTCGCCTACACAATATGTCTACCCCGAAGAAGAAGAAGAAGAAGAAGAAGAAGAAGAAGAAGAGGAAGGTCAGAAAGAAATAAAAGCAGTAAACAGAAAACAAATAGAAATACGAAGCATGAAATTGTGTTCTTCGAACAAAATCTAAAATCGGATGCCAATCCTGGACGTCAATAAGGATCGGCGGAAGTAAATACGATATACGCGGGATTACGGGCTGGAAGGAAAGGATCCACGTGTGCGGGGTCTTCGGATTCTAATATGGGCGTGTCGGGGTCATCAAAGGCTTTAAGGAAGGGGACCGGAAGGCGTTTCAATAGGCGCCCCGTAGACGCTCAAATTTCCGGCCAGAGGCGTAAATGGAAAGTCTTTTGAAAGGATTTTCTCGTTGATCTTGCCTATCATGTCAATTCTCCGATTACTTTTTTTCATTAAATTTCTGTTGTGAAGCCTCATAAATTCTCTTTATTGTCAT
>NC_090751.1:18623792-18627121 GCF_036898095.1 Palaemon carinicauda | reverse complement strand
CATTCACTTTGCATTGCTTATTATTGTTGTTTTGAAGTGCTTTTTCATTGTTTTATTTAACTTAAGATTAAGTTTTGTTTATAACATAGTTTATTGTTCCTGTCCTCCCGTTATCCTGCTATTGGTGCTTCGCTTGTCTGCAACCAGCTTTAAGAAGATACATTTGATCATAATCGACAATCTTATACACTCGTAATAAGAAACAAGTGAATTTGGAAGTCTACCCATATGACTTCTATTTTATTGTGTGAAGAGAACTACCGCCCATTGTAAAGGGGTAAATTGTTTGCATAGTGGTTCGTCACATAATATATATATATATATATATATATATATATATATATATATATATGATTTAAAAACCAATACCACCCATGAACAAACAAACGACCATCACACGTTGCATTTTTTTTTATTTAAATGTAAATCCATCGCAAAAATTTATAAGAAAAAGATCAACTGTCAACTCGGAATATTGCAATACACGACACTGAATTTGTAGCGCTATCGGAGACGCCTTCTTTCATGGGACTGTTGACTAGTTAACAAAATGCATAAAGAAGGAGGTCTTCTCAAGAGGAGATCTGGCAGGAATTGGCTAGAATTCTAAATCAAAAGAGGAAGGGAATCACCCAGTTATTTTCTTTTTTGTTTGTTGCCTGAAATATTCAATGTTTGTTTTTGTTGTTTTCTAGAACGATTGGTTTGTTCAGATTAAGATTGCATGAAACGTGGTTTCACGTACATGCATACACACACTATGGGAAAGAAACAGCAGTTAAATAATTACATAATATATATATATATATATATATATATATATATATATATATATATATATATATATATATATATATATATGTATATATATATGTATATATATATATATATATATATATATATATATATATATATATATATATATATATATATATATATATATATATATACATGTATGTATGTATATATATATATATATATATATATATATATATATATATATATATATATATATATATATATATGTATATATATATATATATATATATATGTATGTATATATATATATATATATATATATATATATATATTTATATATATATATATATATATATATATATATATATAAATATATGTATATACATATATATATATATATATATATACATACATATATATATATATATATATATATATATATATATATATGTATTTATATATATATATATATATATATATACACATACATTTATATATCAGCGGACATTAACCCGGTGATCTGAAGACCGTCGATAAAGTGTTGTCAGATAACTTAATTGCCCTTCACCAGCTGTCCGTTAACATGACAGAAATGGATGAATTAGATTTAAAGACATTTCTCTGAAATATGTACATACACAAATATATAGAGTGAATATTATATATATATATATATATATATATATATATATATATATATATATATATATATATATATATATATATATATATATATATATATATATGTATATATATATATACATATATAGATAGATAGATAGATAGATAGATAGATAGATATAGATATATAAATATATATATATATATATATATATATATATATATATATATATATATATATATATATATATATATGTGTGTGTGTGTGTGTGTGTGTGTATGTGTGTGTAAATATTAAAAATTTAAAACGATGAAACCTTCACAGGCTTGGCGGAAACATTAGTTTTCACAAACTCAATACACGATTCATTTGCATTCTATTACTATATCACTCTCAAGACATTACAGTGAATATCTGTGCCTTGAAAAACTCTAACTTTGACTGAAAGGAGGTTGTTTTATCTCAATAATGTTTTTCGACACAGGATTTTCATAATTTTTTTTTCCATTTTAATACTATATAGTGTAATATTTCAGTTTCCTTCCAATCCTTATTTGAAGACAATGCATCTTTCAACCGTTTCATATTTAGCTTGGGTCCACTGCTAACGCCTTCCTTCCATTGAAATAACATTAGGAGCCCAACCGCACCTCAGAGAAACCTCTGATCTGTTATCTATGCATGAGGGCAAGGAATAGATCGGTACAGTCTTGTTATTGTTAGATCGCTGGCCTTGTGCCTGCACGACTATTGGTCCTTGGATATCCCAAAGTGGTGATACATTACATTAAACGTTGCAAAATACTATGGCAAGAAATATCTTCTATTTAGTCACTCAATTGCCTTTCCTTCATCAGAGAAGAAATACTCCGAAACATTTAAAATAAATGAATTCCATTTTGGACTACTGGGAGGTTTATGGCTTGCCTTCACCTCATAGCCCACCTGTACGTCTTCCATTTAATTCAAAACCATCATTATCACTACTAAATATTTTTGCGTAAGGGACAAATCTACATCTACATCAGATTCTAAACTGCGTCATAACAGGATGAGAAAACCGCTACTGAGAGCTAAAAACTCCATCCACCATTCTTACCAATTTACCTTTGGATGACAATTTAATTTCAATAGTGAATCCTTTCAAATTTTAATATGATGAGAGAGAAAAAAAAAACAATCTCTTCTAGAAACTACAAGTTCCAAACAAAGCTAGGTTCTAAGACATCCGTTTACATGGCGAACCCGAGTCAGTCTCCATTTTGGGTGTTTTGAAACGGACTTTCCATCAAAGAAAAAATCTGATTTCTGAAAACCCTTGACTTCATCTCTGTTCTCTTTCAGATCTCGCTCTCTCATCAACGCTCTCGCCCTTGTTCGTGAATGATGCTGGTTTGTAAACACATCTCCATCATCCCACTGATGTCACCTCTGGCCTTGGCATAAAAACACACGCCCCTTTTTGTTCTTAACATTTTTCATGTGTTGATAATTTATTCTGTCTTTTCATACCAGATTGAATTACGTCCATCGTTTTTTTATATTTCAAGTGGAGGATCTTATGAGACCACACTTGCAAAGGTGGTCGTTTTTTTAGAAATATTTTTGACAGTCCATATCTATTCCCTGTTAATACTTCATGCTTATGATATATTATTTTCCTTTGAAATACAAGTCTTTTATAGAAAAGGAAAATAAAGTGGAAGGCCCTTGACTTCATATTTTATCATGAAATTGTCAACTTACTTGAATGAGGTATCAAAAAGTCATGGGTATTACCTTCCTATTTTTTGCGGTGAATGTTAAGATATGAGTCATATTTTAAAGGATCATGCCACGTGATTCTTAGACGAGTAATAATTTATACAATAAGGTGGAAAATGTGTGTGAGGAATTTAATTTAATAATCTATATAACCTTAAATTCAAGAGGAAATCTTTATAGGATC
>NC_090751.1:18601292-18603792 GCF_036898095.1 Palaemon carinicauda | reverse complement strand
GAGTTGTATATAGTTAGTCTGGATGTTGAGAAGCCACTGTCCTCCACCTACTAACAATTTTGTTAGGGTTCAACTTCAAGCCCCATAACTGGCACCATGCACTAATGTTGGCTACATCTCTATTAAGAGATTCTGCAACCATAAAAAGGTAGGGCGCTTTCGATTAAAGCTCGACTTTCTTTATTTGATGTAAACAATAGCCTTGACCTTTTCGAGATCCGAACATTCTTCGTTTATTTAAGAGGATTGTTTATTTTATCCTTAGTGATTACATAACACGTTCGTTTCTTTTTAATTTTCATATATGACAGAAATAAAGAACAAACTAAAACTAATATATTTATATAACCTTAATAATATCACTTATTTTCACATATGTAACGTCTACAGGAATGGATATATGTATGTTCGTATATACATTCAAGACACAATTATAGACTTAATGCAGACCTCAAATTGCCTTTCAAATATAATCCCCGAGCCATCTTCATCTAATTAATAAGAAGAAACTTGGAGAAAATCAGATTCTTTCCCCTCTGCAGTGGCATCACCATAACCCCACCGTACTTCTCTTCCCTCCCTACATGCCTTCTCTATTATACCAGATTGACCTCTTGCTCGCTCGTCGCCATTTCATCTTCATTAGAAGTAATTCCAAGTTCATTAGGAACTTGTGTCTTAATAGTTTTTCCTTTCTCTTTTTCTCCTTCCTCTTCTTCTTATCTCTGCTTCCTGGAAGTTGAGGCTCGCTGGTTGTTTCTTCCAGAAATAAGTTAACTTCTTTTTTTTGAGGGGGCGGGAGGGGTAAAATCGCTTTATCTCAATGCCGTGTTATTTCTTGGGATTATTCTTTTTTCTCAGTCGACTCGAAAACGCTTCCCATTGTTTTCATAAAGTTGGGAGGTGAGGATTTTTCTGCTTTTGATCTTCGCACCTTGCACGAGAGTTTTCGGTTTCTGAAAATTGATTTTCTTTCTATCCTATTTTGAATCAAATGTAAGTTGACATCGACTTCTAACTCTATCTTGGTCAGGATTTTGTTCTCAAAAATTAATATAGCCATGTATATTTCTATATCTCAACCAATTAATATCATATATATATTATATATATATATATATATATATATATATATATATATATATATATATATATATATATATATATAGCCAGAACTGCTTTTTTAGGCCATACTAATATGTTTTAAAGCACAGGTCCCTCTTTTTCATAAAGTTCACATCAATTCATAATCGACTAAACTCTTCAGGAAATAAATTTCACCATCAAGGTTTCTTTGGCCAACTCAATTGTTTACTTTTCTATTTCACTGTAGGATCCCTCTTATCAACTGATGTTACCTATTCCTGCCATGTCAGGAATTCGATTCCTCCTTGAATGCCTCCCAAGGAAACGAGTGAAGAGGAAGGAAACCTCCTGACCAATAGTAGCAGCGGCGGCGGTGGTGGTGGCAGTGGTGGCGCGTTCCAGGATGGCTGGGCTGGAACAAAGGCATTGATCCTCGAATCTTCTTGTGATTCGAAGGTAAAATCGATGTGCAAGGACCATAAAATAGAAAAGTGAAACTCTTTCTTTGGCGAGGAGCCCTAGGCAGATTTCGACTTTCTCTTCCAATAACTGGCGTCTCCTGGAGTTAGTCGGATTCCTTTTGGCAGAAAGGAAACTGGAAAAAAGAAACTGGAAATCTCGCTGTTGTCCAAAGACCAAATGGAATTATGGATCAGTCTGTAGCATTGATCAATAATCTTTAGACTTTTAGATATGGAAGGGCATAAAGTCAGGAAACCTTAAGCTCGTCAAAAAAAAAAGGAAATTTGTAAGTTCTCGATTTTATTAACAAGCAAGAATCTAAAATCGACCCATCAAATAAAAATGAGAATGAACATATTTTTCATTTAATTCAGATTCATAGATATCGACGGTATCTTTGAGACTAAATTTGGCAAAGAATTTTCCCGAAACGTAACTCACTTCGAAAGATTTTTTTTTTTTATTTCAATCTCCCTTTATTTATCTGTTAAACATCAAAGGACTGCAATGTAAAATTAGCCGAAAGTTACATAACATTTATTCTTTATCATATACCTGATAACAGCAAAGGTATGGCCACCAGAATGGTATTAACATCTAACTGGAGAGAGTAACGCCTTAACACAACGTTATTTATGGTAGAATTAATAAAGGCATATTAGGTCCCCCTTTTGCTTACTAAACTATTAAAATAACTAGTTAGTAAGAGAAAAATCAAACAACCATACGATTAAACAAATACTTCTAGACGTCTGATATCTGGAAGAAACACCAAAGGCTACCGACACAAAATCAACGTACGCCAATAAATCTTACGATAAGACTTCATAAAACACGAAAGCTGGTAAACCATTTTAATAATTTGTGAGTCGGTAACAATTATAAAACTATAGACTTCACTCAAAATAAATAAAGCTTGCGAATTTCATTGAAGTTGCACCAGCTTGTGTCA
>NC_090751.1:18591292-18593792 GCF_036898095.1 Palaemon carinicauda | reverse complement strand
GAGTAAGATATATATATATATATATATATATATATATATATATATATATATATATATATATATATATATATATATATATATATATAATTAATATTCACATGACGTTTGTCAGCGCATGAGGTATCATTCATGGAAAATGTGGCAAAATAACTTGGCGATGACTTGCAGAAACCGCAGAAGCTACCCCAGTCAGGAGTAAATATATATATATATATATATATATATATATATATATATATATATATATATATATATATATATATATATATATATATATATATATGAGTGTGTGTTTGTGTGTGAAGGTGTAAATGTGTACATATGTATGTATGCATAAGTAACAATAAAAAACTATACTTCTAATACTACGCGATATAGATTGCCCAGAAAATAGGGGATGAAAACTCAAATAAGTAATGTGATACATAAAGCGAAGAGGAAGGATGCAACGTAATTTATCTTCATAAGGGATTCAAAAACTTTTAAATTGGAGAGAGAGAGAGAGAGAGAGAGAGAGAGAGAGAGAGAGAGAGAGAGAGAGAGAGAGAGAGACGCAATCCGTATCAGGAAAACGTCCTCATCTTTCAAATAAATTGAATGGCACTCGAATCTAAGATCAACAAGTAAACTGATTTACTTTATTATACGAAGATATGACGCAGCTGAGAGCCTTGGCCTCTATGAAAAATTGCCTCCATTCTTTCCAACCCCCCCCCCCCTCTTTCATGAATAAATTATGCAAGCAGCAGAATGCTTTCTGAAACTTGATCCTCGCACAAGGTTCCTGTCTGTAGAGGATGATTTGTAGAAGGAGTAATGAGGGTTGTTATCTATGCATCTCTCTCTCTCTCTCTCTCTCTCTCTCTCTCTCTCTCTCTCTCTCTCTCTCTCTCTCTCTCTCTCTCTCTCTCTCTCTCTCTCTCTCAGCTTTAAAAAAAAAACTACTTAGTTTTTTAGTGTCAGGGGATCTGTCTCTCTCATCCTTCGCATTTTTGTGACCATCATAAAGTTTTTCGACTCGTGCTCAGTGTCATCTTTAAGAGATGCAATTTTTAATAAGTCACTACCCTGTCATGTGCCCCATACCAGTACCTCTCTCCTCCCTGTGCCCCGAAGCCCTACCTCTCTCCTATTTGTGCCCCATACCAATGCCAGCTCTCTCCTACCTGTGCCCTGCCACTCTTCTTACACCCTTCCCCCAACCTCATGTCTCTCACTAACTCCCTAGGGCCGGGGACTCCCCCCTCCCAAGACTCCAATCTCGTAATTATGTAGATTCATTCATAATTTCTTGTGATTCTTGGCAAGTAGGAATTATCATTGCGGCATTTCAACTGTACCATAATATTTAAATCCAGCAAGAAAATGACGCAAGTAAAACCACACAAGTGTGATCTCGGTTGTTTCAAGTAAATTGATTACAGAAATACCTTTCTGTAGACCAACGGTTAACGACCTCACTTCACCTGAGGGGACCAGTTTGATCCCACGGAGGCTAAGTGACTGGGAACAAATCATGCTAATTTATTGATAAAAAAGAAAAGAAAAAACTGCACAAGAAGTCTTTATGTCCCATATATTATTATAATTTATGCAGCAATATTACGATACATGAATGTCGTCATATGTTACAATATAAACTTGAAAAACATCATAAAAGCATAGAAGATTTACATGCATGCAAATAAAACAATATTCTAATCTAGGCCTGACTATTCATAAAAAATATATATATACTGGGTGAAATAAATGTCAGAATACGACATCATGTAATTTAGCCAGGTGCAGTTCGAATAAATAAATACCTCAGGATTTTCCGTGATACGATATTTACATTTGAATTGCTTCGCAAATAAATACATTTCAAATACTGGTCTTCTGTCAGATTTCTAAATATGCTTTGCTATATCGGAACGTTTTTTTTTTAGTCCTAATTCCATAACTTTTAATCATATTCCCAAATAGTGATATTGGGATTAATGACCTTCGATGATGCCAGATAACCGTGATTAATTTTATCCATTTAAAAAGGAAGCACCGTATAAAAAAAGTTTACTATCAAATATAAAATTTAAAACCTATTTTTAATCATTAATTGAAGTCTTAATCTTAAATGTAAAATTAATTTTAAATTGTCAACTGAAAGTTCTTATTGACTAATAATTTTGATTAAATCTGGCGAAGCAGGAAAAATTTATCACTTCACTGAATAAGATTAAACATTAATAAAAATAAAAATAGCAAAAATATTTGGATTTCGTCCGATAATGACCATCTGGATCCCGCACACCTTTAATTCATTCAAACTGTTCAATTTAGTTGAATTGTTCGATTCCAATCATCACACGTGCACATCAGTGTCGAGACCTGGTTGGTTGCAACACTACTTATTTCCCATCAGTCAAATAATCACCCAGATTGCATTATCATCAAAAATAGAAAGGAAAAAAAAATCAGAGAAGTTTCGGGCAATGGGTCGACAACTATAAAAAAGGGGAAA
>NC_090751.1:18581292-18588792 GCF_036898095.1 Palaemon carinicauda | reverse complement strand
GGGAAAGGTTACACATAACGAAGATCGTTAATGACAAACACAGGATAATCTAATCGCTTTCTTAGTTGTGAATGCGTGAATGCACATGCTTACAAATAACCAGCTGTAACATAAGGACAATTTAGCTGAGTCAATGAAGTATTTCCCCTATTATTCACAATTTGTAAGATTTTTATAAACCTGAAAAAGTTTTCATGCGTTTAACTCCTCTCGATATAGTAACGGGAGTTCGAATCAACAAATGGAGATGAGAGTTTTTTTTCATTCATATACTACGGATTTTCAAGGCTATCGTAAGAAATATTTAGATAATTGTGACTATCACAATGATGGAATCTGGAAATTGAAAGTATCTCCGGAGTGCCCAGCTATCTTCATCCGGGGTACGCAATTAAGAATTTAATGCGCAACTGAATGGCTAAAAATAGATACAATAATCCGAATCGCCGTTAGTTACCTGTATTCAAGGTAAACCAAACAGCGAACAGCACCCGTAACTGGCCATTGAACGAACCCTTTATGGTATCTTCTGAGTGAATGAATAAACCCCACCCACCCTTTGCCCACAAGACAGTAAGACACCAAAGGCTGCGTTCAGGAAAATATAAAACCCAACGAAAATAAATCATGTAGCATGTTCCACTCAATGAAAAAAGATATGTATTACAAACCACTATATTTACCTGGACATTTTAGCTTTCACATAACAAGGTTGAGAGTCTTTAATCTTAAGTTTATTTTTTTCTGTTAGCAGTTACAACCATACAAAGTATTTAGGCCGTTTGGATCTTAGGAACGCGACAAACACGGGGTACCTCATGCCCCAAACCTGGCCAAACCTTAAACCACCCCCATCATAGGAATGGTAGCAGGGGTGACTCAGGGACTTATACATACCCCCTTTTACAAGAGGGGCAGGCAGGGGAGACCAGAGTCAGACAGGCCTGGCAGGGTGACAGAGAGAAAGAAAATGAAAAAGACTTCGATGTTCGGCTGAGCCTCTCAGCCTGAGCGAGCTGACTGCCAGCGGGATCAGTACTAGACCAGACTCCACTGAGTCGAGATGTATCGCTCTTTTTAGTGTCGTCGGAAGAGGCGAGCGCGTGGTTATTACCGATTGTTATAAGTGATTAGAGAAATTCGGCTTCATCTGTCACGTTGTCTGGAAGTGTTCCAGGACTGTAATGGCTGATCCCGAGGCCGTGTCAAACTTTTGAGGAGGACATTTGAATGCATTATGAATATGAAAAGACTTCTACAGCAGCGACTGCTTCTTCTTCTATAGGCTCGAAGGGGAAAGTGAGGAACTGTTTGTTGGTGTCCTCCAGAATGATGGATATTTTGTTGTTCTTCTGCATCTTTGGTGTCGCAGCATCCAGCGAAGGTGAGAGAGAGAGAAAGAGATAAACTTATTTTGTGTTAATGTTAAATTCGCTGGATAGACGAATTAGCCCTGAGAGATCAATCTTCGAAAGTTATTGTTCATAAGAATGTTTGAGGATTAATTCTCCACGAAAGGGTTAATTCGTTTTGGCACATTTGTATTGCACTAAGTTAATTCAACTTGGCTCAACTTTCAAACCTTCCTGTTCGAGTGTCAGGGGTGTTTAAAAGTTTGACGAAACAAGTGTAAAGTTTGTTCCTTGCTTTCCGATGTGTTTTATCTCTCAAGTCTCTTGTCGGTCACAAGTTACACAACTTTTTAAACACCAAGTTATTTAACTTTCTTTTATTTAGTGACTGCTGCTGACTCGCTCAGAGACCTTCTCCAATTAAACTCGAGCGGAAGCCTAAAGTAAATAAATTGTAATGCTATACACTCAAGTTGACCCAAAGAGGGAATAATTTGACTAGAAAACTTCCTAACAAGAAATGTCCGACATGGTTGGCTTCAAAAAATATTTTGCATAGGCCTAATCCAAACAAATTTGATCATCGTAAGCCTACTCCCTCGAACTCGCTTCTGAATAAGAAACAAGTACTAATCAGGCTCGGGCTTCTCTTCATAATAAGAAGGCTTTTGAAGATATCATGCCCCGTCAACCGCCAATCTTGATTAACGTTAGCAATTTGATACACAATAATGAAACAAAACCCGTCTTTAAACTCTACGGAATATTCACGCCAGGATTGAATTGCATGCTTTTTAAAAATACTTTACCTTCGTCATTTACTAAAATTCAGTTTTAAAATAAACTACCAATTGTTACTTTATAATGTAGTAAATGCCAGAATTAATACAACTCCATACATATAACTTGTGGATGACAGCTAACCCCGCCCATTACCTCTGCAGCAACCCTTTAGGTTGTCAACCTGGACAAAAACCGATGCATAACCCCCATTTCTCCCAAAAGGAAAGGACACAGCTTTGCCGTCACTGAAACAATAGATAAGAACACCCAGAAAAAAAAGGAGGACAGACAGAGAAAGCACGAACGAGAGGGAAAAATGCCTACAGTATAGAAAGGGGGGAAAACTCTGCGGGTTATTTCTTCCTTGAGTGAGGTCGCATTCAAGATCACAGAGGGGGAAAAACAATTTTTGCCACGGGTATACAAAAGGAGGGTTCATTCTCCACAAGTCTTCTTTTATTATTGCGTTATTCAAGTGCATGCACAGCTGGTAGCACATACACGGACGGCATGGGGAAGGAGGCAGTGCGATGTGATGGCCAATGGGACGCAGGAGGACTCTTCTTGCAAATGCCTTTTTTTTTTTTTTTTTTTTTTTTTTTACATTCAAGTTTCTTTAATTTGAAGTCTAATATTTTTTGTAATATATATGCAGCATGCTATTACATTTATATAACTTTTAACACATACAGGTTATCAGGAACACATATTCATACATTTTCATATACATTTTAATCTACAACCTTTTTTTCCCTGCAGATTTGCCCTTCAGATAACGGCTCTTGAAAATGATATTATCATACGGAAAAAAATACCTATATACGTGCATATATTCATATATACATACAAACGTACATACTCCCTTGACTGTTATCAGTAAGAACAGAAAAACCCATAGAGGAACAGTTTTAATATACTCAAATATTTACCTTTCAATGGAAAAAAATCAGAAACCCATTCAATATCTTTGTATCGTAGGGAAGAGAAAATCTTAGGAAATTATATTAATGATATTTACCTAAAAATAATGTTTTACAGTACACTAGATGCCTTAATACTTAATTAACAAAAACAATATTACGTCACCAACAAGAACATCAGCAACTCCATAACATTTATTGATATGAAATATCAAAAGGACTTTAATATCTCAAAAAAAAAGAGAGAGAAATCATTGACTTGAAATTAAATGACTAAAGAAGGGGATGTTTTAGATTTAGTAAATATTTAAAAAATTGGCTCATATAAAAATCACTTAACAAGTTTTATTCCTCCAAATTTAATTTTTAATACTAATTTATTTTCGAAAAGTAACTGAAATTGAAACCACGGTCCAACGACACTGGAATTAAATGGAAGAATTTAAAACCCATGTATTTTATCTTTTTTTTTACCTATGTAATAGAAGAATAATTATTCTTCTATTACACTGCATTCAAAGGGAAAAATTCTTTTATTCAAAGGAAGCAAGGGATCACTGAGATACTTTAACGATTATTTTTTTTTTATCAACACAATTGGTTATTTCTATGAAAAATTTATATCTACTGTGTTATATTTCTTGTTCTAAATTAAATGCATTTCTTAGTTTGTATAAATCTTTTAGCATAACTCATCATTTTATATCGACATAAAACATCCATTATCACGATTTACTTGAGTTTCTTGCAATTTTTGATAGAAGTCATTTACAATTTCCACACTAATAGTAACTTTAACATATTTCAACATTTTTTTTTCTTATTTTTTTTTCTTGCAACTTTTTGTATATCTGGAGACACACCCATAATTGCTTTCACCTTTACTAATTTTTCTCTCGCAGAACTATATCCAAATATGATTTTAACACAACTTTTGCAATATTCTTTCGTTTCCCCTTTGAACATAATTCGAATCTTTAAAAAAATATTCTCAATTCTGAAATACTCCTCTTTGATGATAGCCTTTAAACATAAAGAATTTAAATTCTAATACCAATACTGTAATTTCTGCTTTTTATCAGACAACTTTGATTTTTACAATCTAGACTTTTAACAACTTCCCCGAAATGTCCTTTTATGATTGAATGCATTAATAATGTAATTAGAAATGTATGCTTCATGTTGTATATCCAGCAAATCAAAATAATTTCCTATTTCATGTATGAATGCTTTTGGAATATACATTTTTATATCTTCTGATACGGTGTATTTGTGACACTAAGTTTTAAATATATATTTTACAGTTATGAAGGAAGATTCGAACGCTAAAACGTTTTTGTATGTTTGTTTCTCTAGAGAGAGAGAGAGAGAGAGAGAGAGAGAGAGAGAGAGAGAGAGAGAGAGAGAGAGAGAGGAATGACTAATGTTTTGAAGATTTATCCTACTGAGTTCTAAAGAGAGAGAATCGTGTACCCATACCAAGTGACCTTCCTGAACCCTAGTAAGCCCTCAGGGGGTATGGGGGTTTGGGCATACAAAGCACCTCAAGGTTACCCAAGTGGGGTTTAAGACTTTCCGACCGTCGCTGTTCTACGAAGGATAGGGGATAGACTGAGGTGTAGTTTGGGACTTTATGCGAGGGTCAAGGAATAAGAATGGAGTGGGAGCGCCTTTGAAGGTAGGGACAGGAATTGGTTAGGAACTTGGAGGACAATTATTCCTCTAAAGTTAGGAGCGACAGGACGAGAGATAGGTCAGGAGTGTTAAGAAGTGAGGAATAGTTTAGGTCTAGGAATAGTAAGTGTAATAAGAGTCTTTAGATTGGATAGTGATGGAGGGGAATAGACAAGGAATGTATAGGATGAGAAGTACGTTGGAATATCTACTAACAGCAGAAAGAAGGATCAATAATAAAGGAGGGGCTAAGAAGGGCTGAGAGATGTAAGGAATATGGAAAGAAATAACTGGGAATAGCTTGCAAAACGGATAAAGCCAAATTTAGTTGTGAAGTACCAATTACGGAAAGAGAATAGAACGATGAAATAGTTTTATAAGTGATATTTCGAGAGAGAGAGAGAGAGAGAGAGAGAGAGAGAGAGAGAGAGAGAGAGAGAGAGAAATAGGCTGTTCAAGAAGGATAACGGGGCAGCGATGGACAGTGGAGCGAAGAATAGGATGACCGGTGAAAAAAAAAAAAAAAAAAAAAAAAAAAAAAAAAAATGGTCTATGTACATGTTACGAGCAAACCGAGGAACTCCAGAGAATTGTCAACGTAGGTTATGGTATACCAAGGTATACGACGCCGAACTGGCTAAAAAATGTTTACTGGACAGTGCTCGAAACTTAGGAGTGTTTCCGAAGGTTTGAAGATACAGCACAGAACGTGGTAGTGTAAGGCTAGGACTTTGTTGATAGTGTCTCCGAAGGATAGAAGATAGAGAGCAAAGTATATGGTGTACCAAGGGGATAATAGTATGAGGGCCTCGTCGTTAAGAGCGTCCGAAAAATAAACAAAATGAAGAATAACCTTTTCTTGCTATCTTCTTTATATCATTTATTTGTCAAGTAACTTTGGCGTGACTTGTGGAGTATAAAGACATCACAACGTTTCCCTAAAAACGTCAGATGCTATTGTTGAACATGAAGGGTTCAACTGCACCATTATACCCCTTTATGAAATTTTATGTGACTGTTGTACAATGGATGATGCTTCGTGGCCTGTGGTATTGTCTGGTTTCAAGCAACCTAGCTTTGCATGTTGTTTTCTCTTTTTTTTTTTCTTTAAACGCATTATTTTAACGCGTAAAAATTAACCTCCTTTATGTCATATTTTGTAATCTATAAACCTATCTAGTATCAGCCGGATAAGTTAGGCCTAATTTTCCCGAGAGAGAGAGAGAGAGAGAGAGAGAGAGAGAGAGAGAGAGAGAGAGAGAGAGAGAGAGAGAGAGAGAGAGAGGGCCTTCTGTTTAGATAGAAGACATTTTGACGTAGTGAAAACTAACAACTACAAAAGAGGCTCGTCACTATAGTACCGAAATACTAGACACTGCTATTAAATTATATCTTGTACACTTTGTACCCTGATTATTAAAGCTTTTCCTTTTCGACTCTCTCTCTCTCTCTCTCTCTCTCTCTCTCTCTCTCTCTCTCTCTCTCTCTCTCTCTCTCTCTCTCTCAGAACCACGACGATCGACTAACAACTGCTTAGGTCAACAAAAACACAAAACACGCTGGCTTTTTTTTTTTTTGGGGGGGGGGACGACACTATATCCCATCCAAGAACCGTATATCTTTATACAGGGGTCTGTCCCATCCTAGACCGTCGACAAAATCGTACGATGGTTCCACAGTTTGCAAGATAGTGCGCTACCACTCCGTGATCGGCCTGGCGAGGGAGACCTGATTTTCAACATTGATTGTCCTTCTAAATAGACTAATACTTTTATCTCCCCGCCGGAGACTCGAGATTAAAAAAAAAAAAATCATAATGATACAAATGCAATATATAAATTAAAAATAAAGCAAATTAAATAAGAATGATGCCAGAATTGCACAAGTGAAAACGAATTATTGATAAAAAAAAATTAAAAGTTTATTTCGTTTAGATACTAAAGAAAGAATACAAATAACGAATTAAATGGACACAAAAATAATAGCAATAAGAAGACCTAGATCACTTAGATAAATCCAAATATATCCAAACATGAAAAAAAAAATATCCTGCCATACCGTACCGGAGGGTCCATTACAGGGAGCCTTCCGAGTAGCAATGGTGGTTACTCAAATGTAATCAACTTCTGTAGGGCGAGAGAAATTATATCAAAGACATGGTTACTCATAATGGAAAAATGTAATAAGCAATTCTCAAATCCGTGAAATAAGTAATTTTCAGTTTTAGAGCAAAATATTATTTGACTTTCAAAAAATTATGTTATTAATCTAAAAAAGTATGTACACTGATTAAGAATTCTAATCCTGACATATGATTTAATTCTAGTTTGTACAAAGTTCCAAATTGTAAAAAGGTAGTAAAATGGATTTATACTCTTGATTATATATACACATACAAATACTCTAATCATGTAATGTTTATATAACAACAAATGCAGCCATTTCTAGTAACCTACACTGCTGCACAAAAGCTTTACACGTCAATTCATGCCTGGGATTTGATTAGTTTTCATCCCCACGCTGGCAATTGCAGATTGGTGATGGTGGGGGATTTTCGTCTGACCGCTCAAAGCAAACCAACCTAGTATGGGTGGTGCTGACTAGTGCAGCTTTCCTGATCATGGCGATGCAGTAAATCCTTCTCACCACGTTGATATCCCCACTCATAAAGGAATTATATATATATATATATATATATATATATATATATATATATATATATATATATATATATATATATATACACATATACATATATATGGCCTTGATAG
>NC_090751.1:18559205-18574205 GCF_036898095.1 Palaemon carinicauda | reverse complement strand
CGAGTCACCGGCTACTTGACAACGTAGAAGTGGATGTTCTGGAGAGAGAGAGAGAGAGAGAGAGAGAGAGAGAGAGAGAGAGAGAGAGAGAGAGAGAGAGAGAAATTTCTCTCCCTCCCAACATACCTTTGCTTGTGCAAGCTAAAGCGAGTCTTCCAGAGCGAAAGGGGGAAAATCATAAGATCAAGGTTTTGAATATTCAGTGTCTGTGAGACCAAATGGACTTACAATAAATTGAATTAAATCGGCCCCTGACATGGAGGAGGGATATGGAAATTTCCATTTATTTGAAACCGCCAACGCTGCTGCTTCTGCTGCGCTTGCTGTCAGGTGGTATTTACAAAATTCTTAATTGCTCTTCTCCCTATTTAATGTTAATAGGTTAAATGAGGAATGGGTCCATTTGATTACCGGTCATGTGTTTGTGAATTGCTATGAACAAAAACAATTTGAATGCTGTAGTAAATGCACGTGGATAGTTCTTTATTTTTACATGACTTTATAAAGTTGTTTTGCTAATAAATTTGTGATCACACGTACATGAGGTTGTTTTTGCATTTGTGTAGCAATACATACAAACACACACACAAACAGACATACATATATATATATATATATATATATATATATATAGTATATATATATATATATATATATATATATATATATATATATATATATATATATATATATATATATACACACACACACATACACATACATGTGTGCCTATATTTCATTTTTATCGCATATACAAACCTATTTTTATTTGAGAATTTAACTATAAAATTATAAGTCCTTAATTATCACACAGTACTTTGGGGTAAGGTTGTCTTTTCCCGGTTGTGGATACGGCCCTTGGCACTAGACTACCAATCAAAAGCATCCATATATAACATTGAAGAATACTAATTATGTAAAAAAAAAAAATAATAATAATAAAAAAAAACATGCACTTAGGCAATTATATCAAAGATTATGCACAACCATAAAAAAATAACATATATCCATACGTTAAGATTAAGCAATAACATACATTCATACACTAAGCTTAAAAAATATCACGCATTCATACACTAAAATTGATCAATAACATACAACCATGCGTAAAGACTCGCAATTACCAAACACCCCCGTAAACTTCCCACACAAAGATTAATGAATAACTTGCGCCTACGCTCAAAGATTAATAAAGGTCATACACTCAAACAAAGAATAACCCATCCAAACGAGAAAGGGAGTACTGGACCTCTGGTATTTTCCAACAATGGTGCTGCCATTTCCTTTGAACTACATTCCATCCCTTATTTATTTCCCTCTTTTTTTATTCAGTTAGATTTTCGGAAACTTCAAAGGAAGATAAAAATTCTAAAAGTTATATTCATGAAAGAAATAATCAAGATAAAGCGTCGTGCCATTACTGAATTCTTTAATGCATTCATTAAAAAACAGAGAATTCTGCCTTTCTGGTTTGGAAACATATCATTATTCCGTGTTTGTGGGTACAAAAATAATTATCAAATTTTCAGATGGAAATAATCACGCTTTACTTGCGGGTAGCTATTTTCAAGTATGTACCAAAATACGCCAATGCTAATGCCAAACGGTTAGTTTTGTTATATTACGAAATAATAAGTTCAAAAAAAAAAAAAAAAAAAAAAAAAAAAAAAAAAAAAAAAAAAAAAAAAAAAAAAAAAAAAAAAAAAAAAAATTAGGGTTTTGAGTAGCGCTCCCTAAATAATCTTTCATAGCAAAGCTGCCAAACGATGTATAAAATATCGCAAGGTGAAGAAGATGCGTAAAGAATATATGGATAGTTTAAAAAATATAAATGGATAAAACCCTTGGCATGAAATAACTGTATTTCTGATAACTTAAATATTCATACGTGTATGTCCAGATAAAATGAAAACGTTGAAATATCCCATTTGGTTTGGATACTTAGAATCTCATGGCAGAGTCTGCTGAAGACAATAAATATTAAAAACCTGCTTATCGCTGGCAAAATCTCCGCTTTCTACACCGCAAAGCAATTTATTTCTTCAACACTGGGCGCGACCGCTTGCATACCACTGAATTCCTTTACTAAATTTCTTTAATGTCTTGGCATTTTAAGACAATCATATATTACGATGAAAGCTTTTCAATATCATTTTTTATTGAGATCTCATCGGGGGTGGATGGAGGAAGATAATTTTTGATGTCTCTGCTCTTCCAATTATTGAAATCAATAGAAAAAAAGAATACACATACGTGAAAAAATAAGGCTATAAAATAAGAATCTATTTTCTGATTGCATATTGTATAAGACTTAGACTTAATTTCTATAACTATTTTAAACTAATTTCTATATTCTAGTCAGATCTAAAATACTATACTTCCTAAAGAAAATACTAGATTTCGTAAACAAGATCGTTTTTTTCAAGTATTTGATTATCTAAATGTTTGTTTGCTCATTTAAATTAGCCAACTCGAGACAAATTGAAAAAGCATCACAAGTTTCCTTGCAGATTAACATTCCCCTCAAATAGTTCACGATTCCTTGTAATTCACTTATATAATCATCCTCCCCTATCTTATTAAAGTTTCTAAATACTCTCCTTTCCTTTACAATCTTCATATACGAAGATACTCAAACACATCTAAGGAAACCCGACTCTGTGCAGTACACACATCAGGTACAGCCCTCGTTCCACTCTCTATTTATTATCTAATTCCCCAAAGAGAAGAGTTTCTCTGGGCGAGAAAAAAAGAAAATAGTAACTCCTCGTATAAACCAAAGACAATCCGTTAGTCTTGCAATGTGTAAGTAGAAGAAGGAGAAGAGGAGAGAAAGAGGTTGGAGGAAGAAGAGGAGGAGAAGCAAGAATAAGAGGAGGAAGAGCGATATATTTTGTCTTCCAGCACAGCTGTCGAAATCTGATTTCAAATACTAAACTTCAACACTTTATATGCAAAAGCTCCCCTAAGCCAATACAATATATTTTCACAGTAATAGGTTTTTTGCTTTGCTTGACGTTGTACAGTGTGTTCTCCATTCAAGTGGGACGACTTTCTTCTATTTTCTAAATGTTTCGTCTCCTTATGCCTGACTATTGTTTATCATTGAGCTTCTACCTTTCTAGTTAAATAAAATAAAATACAACTTGCTCTTACACTGCTCCAACATTTTAGCGTTGTTGCTGTTTTTACCTGTTGCTCGGGAGATTGGGTTCAACTTATTTTGAAGATATACTGGTTTTCATTTTCAATATACCTTAAAATCTTATGATAACACCTTTCAGTATTTAGTTTCCTGCCAGATTAGTAATGTTCCGCATTTATGTTAAGATTGGCATTTAAATAATTTTCGAAAATAAAAGCTTGAAAAGTCCCCTGTTTCATTGAACGTCGTTTTTTGTTTTGTTTCATTTTATAATAAACAGAAACCTGAGCAAGCACTAAAATAGAACTGTTTTCTCCTTAACAGACTTGGCTCCCGAGATTCGAGAGCAGCCCAGCAACGTTATAGCTCGGCGGAACGACCCAGCCACTCTAAACTGCGCCGCTTCAGGTGCTGCTCGAATCACCTGGTTCCGAGATGGCCAGCAAGTAGTGATATCCTCGCAGGGCACACGTTCCCACAGAGTCCTCCTGCCCTCAGGTTCACTCTTCTTTCTAAGGGTAACCTCCGGCAGGAGGGAATCGGACGCCGGAACTTACTGGTGCGTCGCCTCCAACAGCTACGGCTCGACGCGATCCCAGAACGCGACGCTGACCATCGCTACTCTGTCCGAAGAGTTCGAGTCTTATCCAGAGCCGGTGGTGAAGGTACGAATCGGAACCTCGGTGACGTTGCCCTGTCGGGCACCAAAGGGAGTGCCAGAGCCTCACCTGGTATGGCTGAGGGAAGGAAGGGAGATGACCAATACGAGTCGCGTCTCTGTCTCGGTCGATGGGGACCTTGTCATCACAGACGTCAATCTCGAGGACTCGGGAATGTATGTCTGTAGGGCGCAAAACGTTGCCGGCAGTAGAGACACGAGGCCGACGGAACTTATCATTATGAGTGAGTTTGTTTCTCTCTTATTATATACTGTAGATTTGCTAATTGTATTCAAACTCAATCATGTTATTAGTTCTTATGTAAAATAAAAGTCAGATGCTTGTTCAGATGAAAAGTCGTCACTGTAACTAAGAATAAAAATATAGGAGCAGAGAAAAGCTTAGAGGTAAGTCTTTTTTTCATCAATTATTACCAAGGAAAATATTTCGTTATTAGGTAAGAACCCAAATTGCATGAGAACACTATTTTCTAATTATGAGCAATTGTGTCTCATAATAAGCCAATGTGATACCTTAATTAGTTTTTTTTTATTTCATTAAAAACAGATGTCGGCCTTTAGGCCTAAATTCTAAATCACGTAATCTGTAAGAAAAACATAATTAGCTTTTCTCATCACGCTATAATACTAAGCCTTCGTTCCATTTTTCAATAAACATTAATTGAATAAGAACTGTGAGACAGTAAGCATCTTGTATTTGTTTCTATGAATAGTAATTGAATTGGAACTCCTAAATTTTCTGAATGAACAAAATATATCGGTATGCAGTCGTCTTTACTTATAAATAAAACTAGTCTCAAATGATGGGAAAAATCTACTATATTCCTTTATCTAAAAAAAATCGAAATTATTAGTTTAAAGATTAACTATCGTACTTTTTCTTCCTTTTAGTTAGTGTCAAAATTTGCGATATCAGAGAAAATTCACTGAAAAAAAAAATCAACTTCTTAATTCCTTTAATATCATGATAATCAAAGTGTTACTTCATCAGACAAACACTTCATAAACTGGTTCAAAGAAATCGATAATTTTTTACTTTATGCAAAATATTCACTACATCACATACCATTGCGTATTATTGTTTCGGAAGAACTACGAAAATACAGTCATTCCTTGACCTTTAAACAAAAATCTATTTTGTAATAACTTTTTTATGTTGCATAGTGTATATACAATACTGACATATACTGTACTGTATATGTGAGCTGTGAAAGTCAGCCTCGTGTCTACATTCATGTGAGCAAACATACAAAACACTCAAATAATACTCTATACAAATTTCTTTAATTATAATAAATACCAGAAAACCTACGAGCCACTGTATCTAACGGAACTGCTTCTTATCTTCATCCCCAGTTCCTCCCTGGTTCGAAAAGAAGCCAGCCAACGTTACAACTGCCTCTGGTGTATTGGTAGAGCTAACATGCCGTGCCCAAGGATCACCAATGCCCACAGTTACCTGGAGAAGACTTGATGGCATCATACCACCTGGTCGGGCAACAATCGAAGATCAACGTTTAGTTCTTGAACAAGTTACTGCTATAGACTCTGGAGTGTACGTGTGTGAAGTGCAAAATGAGGCAGGTGTTGCAACTGCAAAAGCAACATTAACCGTTGTAGACGCTCCTGAGTTGATGCAGCGTCCACAGGATGTCCAGGTAATGACTGGAAAATCAACGGAGATTATTTGCATTGTTGAAGGCGATCCAGCTCCTCTTGTCTTGTGGAGACTTCCTACACAAGATAGAACAGCCCTACTCACTCCGAATCAGTCAAGCGCCCATACATCCGTAAGTGAAGATGGACAAATCTTGCAATTGGAATCAGCTACCACCCAGGACAGTGGCATTTATTACTGCTGGGGAGTTAGTAGTGGAGGAGGAGTGAGTGCTCAAGTAGAAATAATGGTTGTGGAAGCATACCCACCTCCTGTTATTGGTGTAGGTCCAAAAGATTTAACCCTTGTCCCTGGAAGTGTTGCCTCGTTTCCCTGTGAAGCAGTGAGTGAAGCTGCTGCACCAACAGTAACTTGGTGGTATCGCCCAGCTGCCCACCTTCCAGCTAGACAACTAGCCCAAGGTTTTGAAAATGCTCGGATTTCACTTTCGTCAACAGGTGCCCTTGTGATAAAAGATATCCGGGTTGATGATGGGGGCATCTATACTTGTAAAGTCTCTGCAGAAACAGGCCACATAGAGCAGGAGGCAATATTGCGAATAAGCAAAGATGCTGCACCACCTCCAGTTACGACCATTCCAGCCCCCCCTTCAAAACCTCATATTCAGTTCATTAATGAGTCTGCTGTTATACTTAAATGGTTACCAAATTCTCAGATGATAGGTAGCTCACGGCACCAATATATTGTTGAATATTGGAGGCAAGGGTGGGACGAGTGGCGAGTTGCCGACACCATCATGATGGATGAATCATGTATTGTGAAGAACTTGACACCTGGCAACATTTACACGTTCTTGGTGAGGGCAGTCACGAAAGGAGGCATCTCCTTCCCAAGTCCTTGGTCAGACCCAGTCACCATACGTCCTCCTAGAGACCCATCTCTTACTATGGACCAGGTCATTCATGCAAGGCGCCGTCTCTCTAGACCAACTGTTACCCTTGCTGATGCAACAGCTACAGGAGCTACTAATGTACTTCTGAAATGGAAGTTTCTCACTACTGCCCATGAAACAGTGGAAGGTGTACTGGTTTATACTGTGTCAGGGGATGGAATAGTAAAGGTTGCAACAGTCTTGGGGTCCTCGTCCTCTGCACATCATTTACATAATCTAGAGCCAAATACCAAGTACACTTTTTTCATAGTGCCATTTTGGAGGAGCGTAGAAGGAACACCTTCAAATTCATTCACACTCACCACACCTGAGGACAGTAAGTGTTTCTATTCTTTTCACCAGTTTTAGATATCAAAATTAAAAGTGTATTCTATTACAAATGCACTTGATAGCAATTTTTTTCCCTTGCTTCAATGTGTCAGGGCATCCCTGCAGTAGTTCATATTACTTACAATCTATGCATTAATGGTACATACTATGCATTTGTCGGTTTCTGAAATAGATACACACATATATAATATACAATGTATATACACATATGTGTGTAAGATAGGTGATATTCTAGAGAGAGAGAGAGAGAGAGAGAGAGAGAGAGAGAGAGAGAGAGAGAGAGAGAGAGAGAGAGAGAGAGAGAGAGAGAGAGTGAGTGAGTTAGTTGTATGATATTTTAAGAAGGGAAAATGAGATCTCACATGGATAATATTTCACAACTATTATACTTAATTTGTTATAACTATTAATTCATTATCTTTTGCAGAGCCTGTCGAGCCACCTAAGGACGTCCATGCAACACTCAGGGAAGATGGCTCCATACTTATAACTTGGGCCACATTACCAAGCAAAGATGCCCGTGGTAAAGTCACAGGTTACCAGGTAACTCTTACTCATAATGGAACTGAGACAACAGAAACTGTCTCTAGCCCTTGGCTTGAAGCTCATGGACTCGCCCCCGGTCGCATCTATAGTGTTAAAGTAGCTGCAGAGACAGGAGCAGGTTTAGGGCCCTCCAGTTCACCTGTGTTGATTGATTTTGGATCTGGCCTTGCCCAAGGTCATCAAGACTTGGATGAAACCTCAAACGAAACATCTGTAATCTATGCTCCTGCACAACCAGACTGGTTGGTGTACTTACTCATCCCTTTAGTCATTATGTTGTTTGTCTGTACTATTCTTTATATTAGGAGACTTCACCACAAATCTCCCCCTTCAAACCCGCCACAGACACCGGCACATTATCAAGACCCTTCCATTTATCCAACGCATCACTCCATCAACATGTATAGTGAACAGAAACTCTGGCGCCCATCAGAAAGTGAAAAAGAATACGGGTTGTCTTCTGTCCGTCTTCTGCCGGGAGACCAGCAAATCAACGAGTATGCTGAGCCTAGATCTCAGCATGCCAATGAAACAGCAGAACCCTATGCCACAACGGCCCTTTTGGCACCTGGCTCACCTCGTCTGGTCCACCAAGGAAGTCCATGGCATCAAAGGGAGAACTCTGGAATGAAAGTGAACTGGGCTGCCTTCCTTCCACCACCACCTGCTTGCCCGCCTCCTCGCGAGCTAGATCTAGGTGATCCTACCAGTCAAGCAAGCCCTCGAAGCACCCGAAGGCCCGGCTATGCTGGAGCCACGCAGTTTGATACTGTTGCGGGTTCGGAACAATATAAGAGACCATGTGATGCTACTGCAGACCATACGTATGACACATACTCCCAGGTGACTGCTAATAACTGTAGTAAGGACAGATTTATAACGTTCAATACTGTCCAGAATCGCGACGTCTCCCTAGACAGTTCTGATGACCAGCAAGTGCAGGAGGAGGAAACGACTAACATCCCTTTCAACAACACTCATTAATGTTGGGGAACACTGGTTGCTTGGGGAAGTTCCTGTTTATTATCATAGTGAGGTTGTGCTTGTAAATAACCTTTTTTTTTTTTTCTTCTTCTGTACAGCAGAAAAATTATTTCAAATTAAATCTCCTTGCTTACTATCAAGGAGAACCTGTACCAAAGAGTTATTATGTGTACCTGTTTTTGTCATGTATTGTAAATAACCAGATCCCCTCTAAGTCATGTGTAAAGGATATATAGAATTCTCATTAGAATACTTGCTGGAATAAGTTATTTGAGCCTAGATGTTAATTTGATGTTAGTGATGCTTTTTCAAGCTGTAGATCAGTAAATTTTAGATTGCCCGAACACGCAAATTGCAGTGCATTTATGATTATCTGGATTTTACTATGTCAATGACTGCATTATGCTTCTAATGATTACTGTTAAATACCTTACAGATTTGTAAGTGAAGTATATTCTTTTCCTCAGGTAGGTTTAGCTGTTATAATTTTGTTGGTTTTTATGATTTGAAACTGAAGCAGTACTAAGTAATAACGCCCAATATTTTTACTCAAGTGTGCCATCGTAACTAATTAAGAATGCAAAACCACATCTACAGGCTAGGACTGACGCTTTGTAAGTATTTTGCCCACAAGGCATGAGGTTGTAGCCTCAGATCCCATTCCTTTTAGTCTTTCTTTCCCTGATCGAGTTGTATTAACGATCAAGAGTAATGTGCCAATTCTGTTAATTTCTTATTTCTTTTTTTTTAATAAGTTGAAAAGGTGTTCAGTTGTTGAGAAGGAATACTTTTGTAAATTCTGTAAATATGTGAATAACAGAGTTATTCTTATAATAAATGACCTTGATTTAGAATTCTTTTTTCCTGACCTCATTTTCTTTAATATCAATGTCTTAACATCTTAAAAGGTTAATTTTTATTTTTATTAAAAGATCAACTTTAAGATATCTGAGATATTAAATATGTTCAGTTTGGGAAGTTAAAAGGATCATGAAGTGTAATTATCTACAATTAAATAGAACAGAATAATTCTGCATAAGAAAAAAATACCTTGAGAACATACCACGTACTTGAGAGAGTTATAGAAAATTTTCCAGATAAACTTCGAATATCACGGTCTAACGAAACAAGCAGTTGAATGCATTAGTGCAAAATATACGATTTTTCAATAAGGTAAAGAAGGATCAACGTTATATTTCCCACGCAAACATTCGATATTTGTCAAGTAGACCAGTGAATTGATGCATTATTACTCACTTGATTCGTCTTTTCATTCAAAACTTGATTTTTTAAAACTTATTTTAAACAAAACACGAATGAATAGCTGTTCCACCTTCTCTATCTCTCACTCTAACACACACATTTATAACGTAGTCTTGCTGATGAATGAGCAACAACCAGCTCAAATCACATTCTCTCTCTCTCTCTCTCTCTCTCTCTCTCTCTCTCTCTCTCTCTCTCTCTCTCTCTCTCTCTCTCTCTCTCTCGGGTCAATGGATGAGCAAGTGACCGTTACACAGACGGACAAATACCCTCACTCTAACCTTACTCCACTTTTTTTTACTTGTTCACTAAGTCCGGCTCTGTATCAGCAGAGCCACCCAGGCTTTAGACGCGTTGATATGAATATCTTTTTATGTTTGCTTCTTCATTAAAGGGTAAGTTGAGTAAACATAAATTTGCTCTTGCATTAACGAAAGGTAAATAAACATCTGTTTACTCTTCCATTATAGGAAGTAACATGGCTTGATATCTTTTTAATAAAAACAGAGAACCTTTAAGAAAAATATCAACCTCAAAAATAGAAATGAAAATTCTGTACCTAAATTAAATTTCAAAAGGTAAGGTTATTGAATTTATCAGTAAAATTCTTAATATAGAGATCAATGCGACACTAAAAACCTTCAAAAGCAATTACGGTGACAAAATCTTAAAACCAAAAGGTAAAACCAAAATTAAAATACTGGAAGAATATACAAATATATGATATAGGCTCTAGCGGGGCCTAAGATACCCTGACAGAACGAATTCGATATTAATGAGTATTAGTAATAAAATGTATATATATATATATATATATATATATATATGTGTGTGTGTGTGTGTGTATATATGTATATATATATCTATATATATATATATATATATATATATATATATGTGTATATATATATATATATATATATATATATATATATATATATATATATATATATATATATATATATATATATATATATATATATATATATATATATATATATATATATATATATATATATATATATATATATATATATATAGTATTAGAAATATTTTCATTAGTTTTTTAATATAAGCATACAAGGCAATGGAGCCTAAATGATGCAAAACTTTAAAGCAAAATATAAAACTTTAACTTATGATTCCCTTACACTGAGTTTTACAATAAAAATGAAATTATAAAATCGAGATAGGCTTTGCTTGGAACGCCTCCTTCATATAATCTGCCCACGCTCAGCCTCTAACAAAACTGGACACTATTAATGGATGATAAGTTAAGGTATAAAGCCACACCTTTGGTGACAATTAAAGGACACTTCGTAGGCAGGACGCCCTATCGGGGTATCACGAATGTCTCCAATAAAAATCTTCCAGAGTACAGTGATGGTTTTCGAACAACTGCTCACCTGGATCGGGACGCGTCGATTTTTAATTAGCCCCGATTATCTTTTGGGAGGTTCTATTAACTGCTCCTTAAATAGATCAATTTGTATGATTCTAACCTTGATAAATGGAGAGAGTGGAGTGGAGGGGAGGATGAGGGTGACAAGCTAGTGGCAGCTTTTGTCAAAACTGTTCATGCATCAAAAACTTGTTTTCGCCAGACGGTGGGGGATGGCAGGGGCGGTGGGAGGGTGTTGATACTAGGAGATTGGGAGAGGGGAGAAGAATCTGCCATTATAGATTTTGTCTGGTGTTTTAGTTCTGTCGCTTGAGTTGGATCAATTCGGGCGTCATTAGTCGTGTCGATAAGGGAGGTATTCGACGCCAGTTTCTCGAAATGTTTTCTGCAACGATGTAAGTGTGGTTTGCTTTTTATAGCCGGATTAATCGTTTTAATGTACGTGTGTGTTTTATAAATTATGAGCTTTTGATCCATTTTATTTCCTTGTGACATTATACTGAGCCGAAATATTCCAAAATTTTATGGGCGAATTGAAGTGATACCAAAGCTTAGTAGTAGTAGTAGTAGTAGTAGTAGTAGTAGGAATTACCATTTTGCTAAACAAATTTGAAAATATACATTTAATGACAAAATATCAGTTTACTGTACAATGTCTAGCTGAAACAGCTAAAAAAACATATATCAAAGAAAAGTTTCGCCTGACATAAAAATATATATTTATATTACTATATTCCTAGCGAATAGTTTTTTATTGGTAAAGTATAAATATTTCTTAGATTGAAAAAAATCAGAGTTAATTCAACCTCTTATCTTTCTTATTGAGGTTTTTCAATCAATCAAAAATATTTAACTTCTCTTCCACAAAAATAAGTAATTTATTCTAACAAAATAACTGCTCTTTTCAAAGCGATTAAAATTTTACGTCAGTCAAGTCTCAGTAGAGCAACTTTTTTTTTAATTTTATCCTAAATTTTGTGCAAAATCACATAACAAATTATAAGTCGATGGAATTGAATTTAGCATAGTTTTGTATTCTAGAAAACATCAATTATTTCCAATAGTTTAATCTTGGGGAACATTTGTGTAACAAAAGCTATAGAAAGATTTGTATCAACCTTACTTAAACCAGGCATTTTTTATTTTTTTGTTTTTCTCTTTTTTCTTTTGCTTGCTTATTGCAATACATCAAAAATATTCAATTTCATTATGACATTGAAACAAATACTTGAGCATTAAATACTGCCAATATACAGACCATTCGAAGAGAAATATTACTACACGTAACTGGTGTCATTAAGAGTTAATTTTGTGCACCAGAGCCACGGTGTTACACACCAATAATAATTATACACTGAATATGAGTATATATTGAGTTTAATATAGTAAAATCGCTGTTTTTTTCTAAATAATCAAAAAAATGAAAGAAAGAAAATCGAAACACCGAAGACTGAGCGACTTCAAACAATGAAATACTTTTTTAAAGAAGGACACGGCCGATATTAATTTCAGATTTGCGTTGCCCCGTTCTCCAACTTTGTTCCTAAAGTTAAAGCGCATTTGCATAATGGAATCTTAGAGGGCTTCCACCTCAAAAGAAAAATATAAAAGATGAAAACATAGCCGAAAAAATAAGTGAAAAAGAAACAGAAAGGTTAATAAAGTCTCAGGTTATATTTAGCCTGGAACGTATTGCTACAAGACCAAGTGGTTCTGCTTTTTTATGCAGTGGCTTATTTCTTACATTAATCTTTTTTTATTTTACGTAAGATCGTCACTTCTTTATTTGCCTCTTGGAATATTCTGGAAAAGTGAAGGCCTCGGCACAAAAGTGTATTCTAGGGGGCCTGGAAGGAGTTCAGGGTGAAAGTGATGATAATGTTATAAATGATAACAGAAATAAATCCGAGAGAGAGAGAGAGAGAGAGAGAGAGAGAGAGAGAGAGAGAGAGAGAGAGAGAGAGAGAGAGAGAGAGAGAGAGAGAGTTACCTTAAATAATGAAGGTAAAAGTATTATGTATTCAAAACTTTAATGAACATTGAGCCATTTTAGCAAAACATTGGATGCAAAAAAAATTGAAGCTTGCACACAAAAAAAGCTGATATCATAATGGCGTATACAAATGCAATGTTGGAAACCATAGTAAGGAGGAGCGGTGAGTTGAGAAAATGCTATTTATAATAAGCGTAACAGCTGTAATGATACTGAAAATGATTGTGATAAGAAAAACACAATGGAGATAACCGCAGCAACCGCACTGGATAAGCTATAGAAAGGAAGGAAGGGAAATGTAAAAGTCTCAGTAATGATACACATATGGAATGAGAAGATAGTCTCTATCTGCTAAACAGAAGCCAATACACCCCTGTAGTAATAGAATAATGGACGTATATTGGATCTGAATATGAGGAAGGCAATACAGAAATTTAGTCACAATGAATAATTCAGGATGGGAGGAAAGGGGAAAATACAGTAAATGACACTCGTCAGTAATGAAAGATCCAGATGTGATAATGGTGCAAACGAGGGACGAGAAGGAGGGGAGAGTAATAAGGATGCTATCAATATTTTGAAAGTTAAGAATAAGAAACTTATAAAAGTTCAGGATGTCAAAAATTTTTGGCGAAAATATCCCGAAAAAGAACGTAAGGAACAGTTATTGTTAGGCAAATTGCTGTTGTAGATTGCCTGGCCCTCCCAGCCAGACAGGGCCTCTTGCAATACTGCAGGCCGTAACTTAGGCAAGGGAACCTGTTAGGCAATAGAACCTGTTGATGAGAACACTGGATGTGTTGCAAATCGATATCCACAACAAGAATAGCGGTGCCCAAAATGATAAATAGAGAAATACTGCTGAAACTCCAATTTCATGATAAAGAAAGTTCAGTATAAATAAGGGTTCAATAATGATAACTGTTGGTTAGCACTGGTAAAAACATAAGGTAAATCGCGACATTGAAGTAGCTGTTAATAATGCAGCAATGATCGTTGATGGGGATGGCTTTAATGAAAGAGATTGACTGCAAGAAGCTGTTGTGCTCTTGGAAAAGAGGATGACCGAAGAATACAGATGGGAAATACCAGTAGTCTTCGAAATGTTGATTGACTGATTTAAGGTTTTCAGGCATCCTGACCAGTAGTCTTAGAAATGTTATACAATCTGTGGAGGCGTTGGCATTAAAAAGACGAGTTAATGATAAACACCTGAAAATGAATTTGACAATGATCATAACGGTGACAGTAAAGTAACAAGTACATAATGAATGTACTGATAGTGACGCGAGAAACAAATCGAACACTACAGTAAGGTAGAAGTGATGGTGACAATGGTGACGAAGGCGAAATAATAAAAGAAATAAAGGTTTTGATGTTAAAAATATTGATATTGATGAAAATAAATAAAATAATCACGAAGTTAATTGTAAAGATAATCTTATACCATTAGATATCATAAAAAAGAGAGATGAGAATACAGCATCCATAATGAGGATTTTGGATTATGATTAGGGCTGAATTAAATAACTTTACGAAGCGGGCATCATGATATTAATATTGAGGGGAATAAAGGAAAGATTAGAATAATGGAGGTAACATGTATGAAGAGGGAAGGGTTGCGCTAACAGCAACAATATTCATAAAGGAGATAACATGAAAGATGAAAGGAGTTGTATACATACATACATACATACATACATACATACATTTTATATATATATATACACACTATATATATATATATATATATATATATATATATATATATATATATATATATATATATATATATATATATATATATATATGAAAGATCAGAACAATGAAGAGGGAAGGGTTGCGTCAACAGTAACAATATTCATAAAGGAGCTATAAATGGAAGATAAAAGGAGTTGCATGCACACACACACACAATATATATATATATATATATATATATATATATATATATATATATATATATATATATATATATATATATATATGAAAGATCAGAACAATGTAGAGGGAAGGGTTGCGTCAACAGTAACAATATTCATAAAGGAGCTATAAATGGAAGATAAAAGGAGTTGCATGCACACACAC
>NC_090751.1:18544205-18551705 GCF_036898095.1 Palaemon carinicauda | reverse complement strand
CATTATTATCATCATTATTATTATCATCATCACTAAGAGAGGTATTATTTCTATTATCATCATTACTATGTGAGGTATTATTTCTATTATTATTAGTACTAGGAGAGGTATTATTTCTATTATTATTATTATTACTAGGCAAGGTACAACCCTAGTTGGGAAACCGGATGTTACAAGCTCAAGGACTACAAGAAGGAAAATAGCCCAGTGAGGAAAAGAAATAAGGAAATAAATAAACTACAGAGAAAAGTAATCTATATAAATATTTTAAGATCAGTAAATAAGTTAAAATGGATCTGTTATATACAAACTTGTCATAATGCATTAATGTCTGTCATGCTTTATCATGAAAAAGATTTACCCATTGCCTTCAGGTCTATTCTTGGGTAGTGAGAGCACCAACACCGCAGTAACTTTCTTCCAGTGTATAATTTACATTATTTAAACTCGTTCCATCTTTCCTCCGACTCACTGACTTTCAATAAGGAATCTTCAAGGTGCAATACGTATGTGATCAGAGCTAACTACGGTAAATTGGTCCATACTTCCAATAAAATGTTCAAATCAAAACAAACATCCAGAAAATTTACACGATTTACCTTGCTCTTTAAATTAAGAGGTAATGTGATGGCAAAATGAGATACTATTTCTTGCTTCCCCTACACGTACTGTATACTGACATCTCTTGGAAAATATTTCAACTATAATATATATCGTTTTGAAGGATACTTCGGAAATACATTCCAGATTGAAATTTCTTACTTTTCTAGTATACGATAAGAGCTTGTTTACTTTGAATATTGCCCAGGCGCTAATACATATAATTTTCATACACATTTACTGTATTTGTTTTCGTTTACCTTGTATAACAACGAATTTCCCGGATAAAATTAGTCGTTTATTTAATTATTTCGATATAATCGAAGACTTGCATGCAAAATCTATGTAACTTTAGTGGAAGTTATCACCATTTCGAAAGTTTTATGGCAAGGATTAGCCTGACCAATGAAATGTCAGTGGATTATTGAAGTTCTAATTAATTGCTATACTTTCTCATATAAGTTTTCTTTTCCAGCCAATATATTTTCCTTCCAAACGTCTGTAAAGAATATGGCCCCGTCAAAGCCAATTAACCTTACATTAATTTCCCTGCAGAAACGCAGAACCTTTAATGTATGCGTTCGTAAGGCTCCTTAAAACGATAAAAAAAAAAAAAAATGTTAGGGGGAATTATCGCTAACTTTAATACCACAGAGCTTGGTGGAGGTGGGAGTTGGGGTATTTTAGGCAGATTGGGCGATACGAGGAGCAGTTTCAGAAATCATATAATTTCGAATGTATGCTTAAAGTGAATTTTATATCTTTCAAACACTTCTTTAGAGAATTTGGAATTCTCACTCAACTCATCACATGAGTGGATACGGAAATAAAAAAGATGAACGTATAAGGCCTTATCCTGTATGCTTAAGAAAAAAAAACAATCAAGTGCTAACAATCAACACATCAATTATGTTCATTACATCATTTGTCAACAATATCGCCAATGTTTTATCTACTCTATTCACTTGAGATAATCAAAGTTAAAGTTGCTATGAAATTCTTATCCTCCCGTGACCAAGTTGTTTACTTATACTAATGCCAAAGGAAGCAAATTCTATTCTCCCAACAAAGGTAGAGGCTAAAGTAAGGAGTCATAGTATATGTTGTTGAAAAAATCAATAAAACCATTACTGCAGTAAACTAATATCAGACCTTAAGAATCTGGGAAGAATGGCAATGATGTTAAATTCATGGTTAATTGATTTAGTGTACAAAGGAAAAAAGAATCATGGATTCTTTAGACCATGGTGGTAAGTGGATACGTGTAGATTATATATTCTATATATATATATATACATATATATATACATATATATATATATATATATATATATATATATATATATATATATATATATATATATATATATATATATATATATATATATATATATTCATATATATACACATAACATAAGTTAGCTCCTGTAATTAGCTCGGTGGAGAAATGAGGTCTTCCCAACCTCCAAAGTCCTTTGCTCTTACTGCTTGAATTCCCAAGAGATCTAGATCGAGTAAGTTCCCATGTGCCTTCCGACAGATCTACGGCCTACTATTTCCATCATCCCATTTCATAACATGGATAAACCAAATTATCTCCATCTTTATGTCTATTTCCCGGCCGCTGGACATGACATCTCTCTCTAACCTTCTCATTTGTAATAAAATCTTCCCACCGAGCACTGGCCATGCATCTAAACATTTTATTTGCCCACATTTCCCCATCCCCAAAGCTGATGGTTAACAAGCTCATAGCATCGTCATTCAGAATATAAGTTGTAATTAATTATTAGTATATGATGACAGCGAACAGCATTCAAAATAACTAAAGCATTGATCTCATACAGACAGAAAGAAACTGTTCTTTTTTTGATACTTTACACTTCCAAGACCTAAATCCATAACTTGCAACCTAAAGAACTTTCGACCCTCTTGACGATGTCACCCGGTGCTTTAAGCAAGTACAGAAGCCAAGAAAGAAAATAAATTCTCTTCCAAAAGTTTATACACATTTCTGCTTACCTTACTAACGGGATACCGCATTTGGCCCTGGGTTTTTTTAGGGGTGGGGGGTATTTCTTCACACCTCCTGGACAACTTGGCGTCTACTGCAATATTCACGAACTACACGGACACCTCTAATGTAAGCTAAAGTCGTGAGGCATCAGGATCTCCAAATAGTCAAAGGAAAAAAGAAATAGAAAAAGTTTCTTTATGCCAACCTTGTGCGAATCTAGAAAATAAACCGTAAAACAACATTTCTTTCTACAAAATATAAAAACTAAAAAAATTATTTATATTTATCCGTGGCCATTATTTGTCATATCCAGTTGAAAAATAATATCAAAAGAGCATAAGAAAAATATTTTAAAAATAGAAGGATAAACTAATGCAAGTTATATTTGCCATTGCTAAGGACTCTGGAAAATATACCAATGACAATCATTGCCACAAAATGTAAAATAAATGAAAATTTTGCCGGAGCATTACATTTGCAACGAAATCATTTGTCGATATTCAGTTTAATATGCTTAGATTTAAATATACAGTATACAAAGCATCATAAAACTCCCTAAAAACCAAATGTCGATCTTGTGAATGAGAAAATTGATCAGACTAGGTACACCACATTCGTGCATTATTGGCAGGCATGAATATACTGCAGTATTAAGTTTATAATGATCATTATTATTATTATTACTAGCTAAGCAACAACCCTAACTGAAAAGGCAAGATGCTATAAGCACAAGGAATCCAACTGGAAAAAATAGCCCAGTGAGGAAAGGTAATAAAGAAATAAATGAGAAATAATGAACAATTGAAATAAAATATTTTATATATAAACTATAAAAAGACTTAGGTCAGCCTGTTCAACATAAAATATTTTCCGCAAGTTTGAACTTTTGAAGTTCTACCAATTCAACTACCCGATTAAGAAGATCATTCCACAACTTGGTCACAACTGGAATAAAACTTCTAGAATACTGTGAAGTATTGAGCCTCATGACGGAGAAGGCCTAACTATTAGAATTAACTGCATGCCTAGTATTACAAACAGGATGGAACTGTCCGGGAAGATCTGAATGCAAAGGATGGTCAGAATTATGACGGTGTCAGAGATTAAGATCTAGATCAGGAATAACAAATTTAATAGACCGTAAGTTCCTGTCCAACAAATTAAGATAAGAATCAGCAGCTGAAGACCAGACAGGAGAACAATACTCGAAAAAAACTTCAGAATAGATTGATCATCGAAAATCTTGAAAGACTTTTCTTAAGAGGACACCTTTTTTTTTTTTGTGCAATTGAAGTAGACACAGAACTAATATGCTTCTCAAAAGTAAATTTTCTGTCGAGAATCACACCTAAAATTTTAAAAGTCATACAGAGTTAAAGAAACATTATCAATGCTGAGATCCTGATGTCAAGGAGCTACTGTCATTAACCTACTTACTATCATACTTTGAGTTTTGTTAGGACTCAAGCATAATTTCAAATCATATATCTAATATATATATTTTCACTAATGTACCCCCCCCCCTCTCTCTCTCTCTCTCTCTCTCTCTCTCTCTCTCTCTCTCTCTCTCTCTCTCTCTCTCTCTCTCTCTCTCTCTCTCTGTGGTGTTTAAAATTGTAAAATTTCCCTTATCAATATATTATGGGGGTGACAAAGACCTTGGAGTTGTTTATTTCTCAAAGTTTATATTTTTTCCTCCGAATCAGTAACTATATTTCACACGTACAGCATTTTCAATTTTTTTTTCAGTATTTCTTTAAGCCCCATTTTTTAACAGACCTTCGGAACCCCTCCCACGACCACCCCCAACCCGAGGCATACAATGCCGTGATAGATTGCCCAGATTCATCATTGTCGGCCACTCTTCCACAAGTTCAGATAGAGTCATTTTTAAAGACTTGGCACTCTCATAACCAATTGTACCCAATCTGGGCATCCCTCCAACAACTTGAATCGAAGGACACTACTTTTTTTTATAAGATATGAAGCGTTTATAACATTGGTATGAAATTAAGACATTTTCATAATGATGAAAATCATGTTGCTAATGAAACATAATTCTTTTTATTTTTATATGAAAGTAACGTTATATTATGCCCTAAATGAGGGTAAAAAAAATCTTCATAATTAATTCTACACTTTAATATTGAAATTTTTATAACAATGGTGTGACAAAGACATTTTTTTTAGTAATGATGAAATATATTCTGCTAATGTAACTTAATTTTTTATTTTTATATGAAAGTAACATTAAATTATGTCTTTCATGAGGGAAAATATTCTTCATGATTAATCATTCATCCTAATAATGAAACTGAAATTAAGCATTTTCACTATAACTAAAAAAAATAGAAAAAAAAAAACACTCTTATTTATATTATAGTTCCAGAGGAGGCATATTTCAATCATTCGAAGCGATTGTCCCGCGATAAAAATAAAACACTCTCCTAGTTCGTAACTTTTCTCATCAGGAAAAAGAGAAATTTTTACCGGCCGTTCGATGAAGTCATATTTCATATCGATACAAAGTGAAACGTTTCCTCAATCCTACTTCATTTTCTTTATTTTAAAAAGAAAACATTTAACAACCTTATCTTTAAAAGTGAAAGTTCTTCAATACTACTGCCAAATGAAACGTTATCTTATTTCGATAGATTTTTTTTTATTGAAAGAAGAAACACCTCCAAAATATGGTCAAAAATAAAATTATTTGCTTCGTACGAAATGAAGGGATATATCATCAAATAACATGTTATAAAATATTATACAACACAGACAGACAGACACACATACATACATACATACATACACACACACACACACACACACACACACACACACACACACATATATATATATATATATATATATATATATATATATATATATATATATATATATGCATATATACCGATAATAACAAATACAGCCGTTTCTAGTTAACTGAAAAAGAGAGGCCTCTGACAAGTCCTTATTTATGTCTGGGGTTTGGCCAACTTTCATTACCACGCTAGCTATCTGCGGATTGGTGATGGTGGGAGACTTTTATCTGATGCTTACAGCAAAACCAACCTAGTATGCGTGGCTGGCCCAGACTAGTTTAGCTTCGCTGATTATGGCGATACACAAACCATTTCACCACCTTGTGGTGTCCCCACTCAGACAGGGATGGATATATATATATATATATATATATATATATATATATATATATATATATATATATATATATATATATATATTATTTTAATATAATTGTTAATTGCTAAGCTACAACTCTAGTTGAGAAAGCTGGATGCTATAAACCCAGGGGCTCCAACAGGGAAAATAGTCCAGTGATGAAAGGAATGAGTAACATTAAAATAAACATCCTATATAAACTATAAAAACTTTAACAAATCAAGAGGAAGAGAAATGAGATAGAATAGTGCGCCCAGTGTACCCTTAAGCAAAAGAAAGACCATGGTACAGAGGCTATGGCACTACCCAAGACTAGAGAACAATGGCTTCATTTTGGAGTGTCCTTCTCCTAGAAGAGCTGCTTACCATAGCTAAAGAGTCTCATCTAAACAATTACAGTGGAGTAACCCCTCGGGTGAAGAAGAATTGTTTGGTAATCTCAGTGTTGTCAGGTGTGAGGACAGAGGAGAATATGTAAAGAATAGGCCAGACTATTCGGTGTGTGTGTGTGTGTAAGCAAAGTGAAAATGAACCGTAACCAGAGAAAATGAAGGCCAGTCAAAGGACCCCATAACTCTTTAGCGGTTGTATATTATTCACAAATAAACACAATCATATATATTGTGAGAAAAAAAAATACCAAAAAGATAAAAAATTAGATTTTCTGAACGGTATGAAATGTGATATCAATTCTGATAACGGGAGATGAAGTGCTTTCTAAGACTGATGGAAGATGGTGCTCTTTGGCAAAGATTCAAAATCAAGAACCTTACACTGTGACGCAGAATTATGCTATCTGTTTTCAAAATACTGTGACGCAGTACTTTTAGTTATAAAAAGACATCAGGCATTCTTTTAAGAGTCATGAATGGAATCTTATATTTTTTTCAATTATGCAAAACATACATTGTTTGGTGAGGCTGTAAAATGGTACATTATCTTTATCAAGGACGAACAATCAACTTGGCCTGAGTAATTTGTAGAAAATGAAGCCTTTACTACATTATAACAAAAGTTTAGATAAAAGCCACTTTAACAACAATATAGATTAGAATGTATATATGTGATAGGAAAATAATCATCTATTACAGAATATGTGTAATTGGAATTTTTCATGATGCAAGATAAAACCCTATAACAGGAAGAAAGTTTTATTAAAATTAGAAAAACAAACATAAAATGCGACTAATTGCCTTTTTTAAAAGCATTCTAATTTATCCCGAAGTGAAATGATATGCTATATGACAGCTAGGGAAAGACCTTGGGGGTAATTCAAAATATAGCAGGGTATGAAGGACTTACAACAAATACAGTCTTTTGTGACATAACCAAAATTGTGCGTGAAAAAGTTGAAGATAATTTATACAGTATCTTAGAATACGCCCAAACATACGTGAACGTGTGAAGTGCAAAATATGAATTTTATATCAGGATAATAAAATTCAGCCTAAAACGAGAATGATTTACCATGTTGACGCGTGATAAACATTTTTGCACAATAGGCGTATGGCTTCGGAAAAAAAAAAAAACTATAAAACAAAAGTTGAATGATTATGCACTATGTAAAATGTACAAGTCCCCCAAGCTCGTGTCTGCATCCTTGAGATCATACTCATATTTTCATATGCAAGGTTCTTCTTTTCCCATCTGCACTTAAGACAGGAGTGCAATTTATATTTTGTCATAAAATGTTAAGCCCCTCT
>NC_090751.1:18534205-18536705 GCF_036898095.1 Palaemon carinicauda | reverse complement strand
AGAAACATTACGAGGCGGGAAAAAGACGCGAGAGAGAGGAAATATAGCACAGAAACATGAACGTCTTTTACAAGAGAACAACGCGTTTCTTCAGAGCACCAGAGCATAAATGTTACATTTCTTAATCTCTTTTTAACTCGTCCGTTGAATTTCTTAGGAATAGCCAAAGTCGTCTGGCGCCGAAACAAGGAGGGGGATGACATATAATTTTTTCGCAAATATCTTGATATTTTTATTCAGGAAAATTAGGATGTAATGAAGCACGAATAATTCATCTTGATTTATTACCTTCATGAATATCAGCTTCCGGTATTGCGTGAATGTGAAAATATATTTAAAAGGATAAATATTAAATATAAAAAAACAATTAACGCCTTTATTCCAAAAATATGTAAGAAAATATGAAATTATATTCATTAAACATCTTACGTTCTTTCCGATGAGAACAACGAACACCTATACTGAATAAATTTCAAAGTTTCTTATATAAAGAACATTAATGTGCGCTAAACTAAGAGTTTGCAAAAAATTACTTTGGAAAAAACATGAAAAAAAAAAAAACAATAATTAGCAAACGCACATCTTCCATTCCAGCGTTCCGTCTGCCATCGCAAATTAGTTCAAAAAGTTAAACCGGTAAAGTCCTGCGGCAGTTTTTCCCAAGTCACAATCAATTAACCTGCCACTTAAATCATGGATCCATTTTTCATCCTTTTGAAGGTGTGAGTGTAGCAGCTGCGCGCCTTGTAATTCAATCCTCCCGGGGCTGATTCATGGGCTGCATCCTCCCTCCCTCTTGCCATCACAAAGCTGTGTCAAACTGGGCAAATTCTAATGGAAACACGTGCCTCAGTCATGCTCTCTCTCTCTCCTCTCTCTCTCTCTCTCTCTCTCTCTCTCTCTCTCTCTCTCTCTCTCTCCTCAAGATTATTTCTCTCTTCCCTAATTCGTATGTGCAAATGGAAGATAGGAATAATTTCTTTATTCCTGAATATCTATCTATCTATTTCTCTCTAAGCGCAAGGGCGAATTCTCTCTCTCTCTCTCTATCTCTCTCTCTCTCTCTCTCTCTCTCTCTCTCTCTCTCTCTCTCTCTCTAAATGAATTCGTTAACAGTTTCGTCATTTTTATTTATCATTTTATCACGTTTCCTAACAAAATCCTTCTCCTCGTTTTCCGTCTCTCTCTCTCTCTCTCTCTCTCTCTCTCTCTCTCTCTCTCTCTCTCTCTCTCTCTCTCTCAATGAATTCGTTAACACTAACGTCATTTTTCTTTATCATTTCATCAAGTTTTCTGAAATAATCCCTCTCTTTCTCGTTCTCACCCATCTCTCTCACTCTATCGTTTATTGCTGTTTCCATACCCCCCCCCCCGCCTGTCATTACAAACAGCTGTACAGTTCTCTCCTGAGTTTTAATTACCAAGGACAATTCATGTCAAACCCCGGCTGACCATCAACCATTAAAAATAGCGTTTGAGGTTTGCAAGAGAATTAAGAATCTGGACAGTTTTTGTTTCTTAGTTTTTATTTTCTGGCTTTGAATCCAGTGGTGAGGGTTTTCGTTTTAACCACAAAGCCATCACATGAGGCTACCTGGGGATGGCGATACTCTCTTGCTATTGCAAGACAACAGAAAAGAGATACTCAGTCAAGCAGGTCATGTCTGGATTCCTGATTTTGCTACATGGATCAACTGTCGTTCCTTCACTGATCTATTGTTGACATGGAATTCTTTTAGCGTTCTGGTTGGGTGCGTGGCTTCGCGAAGAGAATTAATTGTTGTGACAATGAAAGGGAGTGACAATATTCTTTTATTATATGGTAAGATCGACAAAGCTGCCGTCTCTCTCTCTCTCTCTCTCTCTCTCTCTCTCTCTCTCTCTCTCTCTCTCTCTTCTCAATTTGTTTTCTCTTTCTTTCCTTCATATGATTACAAGCTGATAAAGTATTCATCACTTTCTTACGAATTATTTTTCTTATCTTATTCCTTGTACATAAGCGAACTCTCTCTCTCTCTCTCTCTCTCTCTCTCTCTCTCTCTCTCTCTCTCTCTCTCTCTCTCTCTCTCTCATGCAGATTACACACACACACACACACACACACACACACACACACACACACACACACACACATATATATATATATATATATATATATATATATATATATATATATATATATATATATATATATATATATATATATGTGTGTGTGTGTGTGTGTGTGTGTGTGTGTATATGTGTGCGTGTTATTTCAATATTTTATATCTACAAATCATCTATAATGGTGTGCTATCGTATATATAATATGCATGTATATGTTTATGTAACGGGGGAGATTATGGGGAACAAGAAATATTTATACAAAACTCAGAAGAATCTTCACTCAAAAAGGTTAGTCACCCATTTGTATATATGTAAATACATACATAAATGTTGATAGTATGCTTGAAAAAAATATGACTGACGTCAAAAACAGTGTACATTGGTGTGAATAACC
>NC_090751.1:18514205-18524205 GCF_036898095.1 Palaemon carinicauda | reverse complement strand
GTCCAATAATTGCCACACCTTCATTTTAGGGTTTCTCAGAATTAATACATGAAATTATTTTTTCTAAAAACAAATTAGTGGATGAGGCTAAAGGACGGTTTAAAATAAAAAATGAATGAAAAAATATGGAATATCTAGTGTCCAATTTTGCCTCGCCTTGAAAAATGGTAAGGCAGTTGTAGACACTTAATTTAAAAAACATCAATTATGATGAGTTATTAAGTAATAGATTTTGTAGATCTATCTATCTATCTATCTATCTATCTATCTATATATATATATATATATATATATATATATATATATATATATATATATATATATATATTCTTAATAATTTTAACTAGAAATATAAATAAATGATAGTTCTTTGAAAATATTTTCTATCATTTATTTCAATAGAAAATCATATTGATTTATAAAAAAATAAAAAAGAAAAAGTTTTCTTTTCATAATAAATGATAATCAAACCTATTATTAATGAGAAAATAGGGACAAGTACAAAATTGGAAATAAAGGTGAACAATTCAATATATACTATAGCCATATACGTGACAATTTAAATGCTTGAATATATGACTGGTCTATTTAATTCACCCAATGGCTCAAAAAACAGCTTCAGTTCTGTTAAATATGGCACTAAACATTCTCTTTGAGGCATGGGTTCCATAAATAAAGGACCATTAATTCCATCTGTTATTTGAAAAACGTATGTATCCGTTTGGTGCTCTGGATACTCCTCTACTTCTAATGCCCGACAGTTGATCTTACTGGAATTAGTATGGACCGGCAGGGGTCACTTGCCTCATTTAGATAGGCGCTGCGCATCACTAAGAAACTGGCTATTCTTTGATGAATTTAGCCTATGAATCCTCTATGGAAAGCGAAAATGAAAGAATTGCCTCCAGTCACGGCCGTAGTGGGTTGCTAAGAAACTCCCGGTTTGTAAATACTAAAGAAAAATTGAAAATTGGTAATTGAAATGTAAGAACCATGAATCAAACTGGGAAGTTACAGCTAGTAGAGAATGAATTTATGAAATATAGTTTGGATATCTTGGCCCTAAGGAACAGATGGAGTTAGAAGAGAAGGGGTAGGAATAATGATAACACCAAGAGCAGAAAAGGCATTAACCAAATGGAGAGCTGTAGGTAGCAGATTGTTACTTACAAAAATAATAATTATAATTATAATTATAATTGTAATTATAATTATAGTCATAGTCATAGTCATAGTTATAGTAATAGTTATAGTTGTTGTTGTTGTTGTTGTTATTAGGGCCTATTGAAACAAGAGGAAAAAAAGATAATTTTTCGCGAGTCCTAAACGGCTTCGGTAGAAAATCTTCGTGCATCTCCAAAAGGATTCAGAAGAAATTTCCATGGGCTTAGCACGGAATTCTGAATGATTCCAGAAATCTCTGAACGATTTCGGAAGAAAATCTTCCCGAATCTCCTCTCCAAATGACTTCAGAAGAAATAGCCGTAGACTTAGCATAGAGTTCTGAATGACTCCAGAACGGAATCTTCCCGTAGTTCTCAACGGCTCCGCCCCGGATTCCAAAAGACTTCTGAAGACCTGATCTCTCTTTTTTTCTTTTTTTTAAACATACCTTGCAACACCTCACGATCTGCATGTACTGTAGCTATGGAAATTTACGCAGTGAACATTGGGAGGAGGATTTCACATTACTCACAGAGCTCGCGTTCTGGCGGAACAGGTAACCGACTGTGAGAATTTTGTTACAGCTACAGGATGAACTGGAGGCTATTCGGAACATCTTCATCAACAGATAGTTTGGATAGGTGCTGCCGAAGTTGGCGAGCTTTGAAGATCATAATGTAAGCGCCTTGAGGGATAATTTGCTTGCAGTTTAGCGACGATGTACTATAATTGGATTCCATTGGTGCAAAGCGGTGAGCGACGTGTGTTTCTTCAAAATTCGGCATTGAAGATAGAACATATCAGGAGGGCATTGGTAAATTATAATGTGTTGCTCTTCGTTGACTTTAGTATGATGGCGTATAGAGTATGCCGAGAAATCAATGGCATCCATGTCTTTACCCATCACCCTTATAGGTAAAGACATTAAAGCCATCGATTTCTCCGAGGAATCTGACGAGCCGAGGACAAGCAGCACTGAAATGTCTCTTGAAATCTCGAAGGAGACTGGCGAACTAAGCAAAGAAGATCTTGAAGAACTATATAAGACAGAAGAGAATAGAGAAGGAAAACCTTTATATGAAGAAGTATAAAAAATAGCCTTTAATTATAGAGGTACGTCACCTAAAAACAGGTCAAATAGCCTCTACTATTAGCGGCTAGTCGCCTTAAAACAGAGGTCTCAAAGAGCCTCTAGTGCTAGAAATAAAGCACCCCAAAAAAAGGTCAAAGAGCTTTTAATGTTAGAGGTAAGGGGATTAAAATAAAGGTCAAAGAAACTCTAATGCTAGAGTAGAGCACCTCAAAATAGAGGTCAAAGAACCTCTAATGCTAAAAGTAAAGGGCCTCAAAATAGAGGTCAAAGAACCTTTAATGCTAAAAGTAATGAGCCTGAAAACAGAGGTCAAAGAGCCTCTAATGTTAGAAGTAAGGAGCCTCAAAATAGAGGTCAAAAACCCTCTAATGCTAAAAGTAAGGAGCCTCAAAATAGAGGTCAAAGACCCTCTAATGCTAAACGTAAGGAGCCTCAAAATAGAGGTCAAAACCCTCAAATGCTAAAAGTAAAGAGCCTCAAAATAGAGGTCAAAGACCTTCTAATGCTAAAAGTAAGGAGCCTCAAAATAGAGGTCAAAGAGACTCTAATGCTGAAAGTGAGCAGTCTCAAAATAGAGGTCAAAGACCCTCTAATGCTAAAAGTAATGAGCCTCAAAATAGAGGTCAAAGACCCTCTAATGCTAAACGTAAGGAACCTCCAAATAGAGGTCAAAGACCCTCTAATGCTAAACGTAAGGAGCCTCAAAATGGAGATCAAAGACCCTCTAATGCTAAAAGTAAGGGGCCTCAAAATAGAGGTCAAAGAGCCTCTAATACTAAAAGTAACGAGCCTCAAAATAGAGGTCAAAGACACTCTAATGCTCAAAGTAAGGAGCCTCCAAATAGAGGTCAAGGACCCTCTAATGCTAAAAGTAATGAACCTCAAAATAGAGGTCATAGACCCTCTAATGCCAAAAGTAAGGAGCCTCAAAATAGAGGTCAAAGAGACTCTAATGCTAAAAGTAAGAAGTCTGAAAATAGAGGTCAAAGAGCCTCTAATGCTAAACGTAAGGTGCCTCAAAATAGAGGCCAAAAACCCTCTAATGCTCAAAGTAAGGAGCCTCAAAATAGAGGTCAAAGACCCTCTAATGCTAAAAGTAACGAGCCTCAAAATAGAGGTCAAAGACCCTCTAATGCTAGAGGTAAAGCACTTCAAATTAGAGATCAAAGAACATATAATGCTAAGATTATAGTACCTAGAAATAGAGGTCAGAGCCCTTAATACTAAAGGTATGGCAACTCAAAATAGAGCTTAAATATCCTCTAATGTTAAGTATGGCACATCAAAATAAAAGGTCAAAGAGCCTCTAATGCTAGAAGTAAGGTACCTCAAAAAGAGGCCAAATAGTCAGGCCTATTCTTTGTATATTCACCCTATGCACTGGTTTCCTGCCCGCCAGCGCTTTTCTGCGCCTTCACCAAAAACCGTACTTCAGCAGAAACTGAGCACCAGCATCCTGTGCGCCAATGCTCCAATACTCTCTTTCGCACTCGCGCGAGAGGCAAAAAGAATGAAAACTTTTTGACAGGTTAAAATTGCCCCGTTCCCCTCGCCGCAAACGCAAGACAGCATGCCCGCCGGGCAAAAAGGGAAGAGGCTTCACAGAAGGGCTCCAGATCCCGAAGATTCCATCTTCCAAGGCGAATCAAATGATTCCCCTGAAGAAAGGAATGATGAATACTGTGAAGAACTGCAGAGTATAATAGGTGAGAACCTAGAGAGATATGAAAATTGTGATTGATGACTTCAATGCTTAAGTTGGAAGGAATAATCAAGGGATAAAAAAAATGTGATGGGTGTTGAGGTTCTTGGCGAAGTTGCAAATGAAAATGGGGCACATTTTATGAATTATTGTTCAACAAACAATCTTGTTATTGGAGGTACTCTTTTCCAGCACAAGGAGATCCACAAGGACTTCACCATGTGGCAATTACAAATATCAAATAGATCACATAGCCATTGATAACAAGAGAAGGAGGACTCTGGGAAATGTAACAAGCTATAGAGGTGCAGTTATTGGTAGTGATCACCAGCTCCCCATTGCCACACAAATATTAAAACTGAAAGAACCCAACAGAAATGTAGATAGAATACCTAAGTTTGATACAACTAAGCTTCTAGAGGATGAGCACAGAAATCTTTGTAACTGAATGTAGGAATCGATTTACAGTCTTAAGAGACTTTAAGAGACGAAGTTTTGGGACATGCAGTTACAAGGAAAAAACCATGGATATCAAATGATACTTGGGATACTATAAAAAGAAGACAAAGACAGAAATTGATTTCTTAAAGTTTTCGAGGAAGTAATGAAAATTACAAGGCAGAGCATGCCAAGTATTTCAGTATTGATAGTGAGGTCAAAAGAAATATCAGGAATGATTGGCGAGAATATTTAGACAGGAAAGCAGATGAGGCTGACAAAGCTATGAATTCAGGGAGTGGCTTTGTTGTAGGAATTGCTCTTGGAATTATTAATGAAATCTCTACGGGAAAAAAGAAGCATATACCCATCAAAAAGAAAGATGGATCTGTTATAACGAAAGAACATGAAGAAAAGTAACGTTGAACACTTTAGTGAAGTCATGAATAGGAAATATGAAGGGAATAATTTGGTTGATATACCTGAAACTGATGAAGACCTTGATGTGCCTATGAATGAATTAGGTGTGTTTGAAGTCGAAGCTATTCTTAAAAAAACCCAAAAGATGGAAAGCCCCTGGATACGAAGGAATAACTGCTGAGATGATATTGCCTGAAAATGAAGTGACTCCCAGATTACCTACAAGATTATTTTGTAGAATGTGGCGTCAAGAGGCAAAGCCTTATGTATGGGAGCTAGGAGTGCTGGTGAAAATGACAAAAAAAAAAAAAAAAAAAAAAAAAAAATATCTGACTGATAGCAATCATTACAGAGGCATCACACTTACGTCAGCTGTCATGAAAATATATAGAATGCTCCTTCTAAAGAGACTAGAGAGAAATATTGATGAAAAGTTGAGAGATGAACAAGCAGAATTTAGAAAAGGTAGAAGTTGTACCGACCAAATTTTAATTTAAGACATGTGGTACAGCAATATGTAGAATATAGAATTCCACTTTTGATGGTATATGTGGGCTATGAAAAAGCTTTTGATTATGTACTTTGGCAAATTTTGTGGCGAGTCCTGCGACATAATGGAGTTCCTCTCAAATATGTAAATTTAATTGTCTGTTCATAAGCATAGCAAATGCAAAGTTAATGTTAGTGGCGTCTTATCAAACGAATTTCCTGTGAAAAGTGGAGTACTCTAAGGGAATGTTTTGTTACCTATGTTGTTTATCCTCCTCATAGATTTTGTAATGCATAGATCGTATGGGGATGGTGGAGAAGGTTTGGACTGGATTGGTAACAGAAAATTAGGAGACCTAGAGTATGCTGATGACGCTGTCTTAATTAGCAGAAAACCACAGGGCTTGGAAAGCTTGCTTACCAGAATGCATGAAAAATCACATGAGGTTGGGCTCCAGATAAATAGAAGAAAGACAGATGATGAGAACGGAATATGCAATGGAAGATGAAATATCTTTGGAAAGATAAAGGATTAATGAGGTAGAATTATTTAAATATTCAGGAACTTTGATATCTAATATAGGAGCTTTAGAATTTGAGTTTAATGAAAGATTCAAAAAAGCAAATCAGAGGATGGCTAGATTAAGTCAAATTTGGAAATCAGGTCGCCTAAAATTACATATAATAATCAGGCTATATATCAGTTTAGTGAGATCGGTGTTACTGTATGGTCGTGAATCTTGGTATATTAATGAAACTCATTTTGTAGATTTGAGAACAAAGCCCTCAGAAGAATATTGGGTGTTAAATGACAGGACAGGATTAGAAATGAAACTAAGAGAGATTACTCGAGCGCCACATGTGGATGAGATCATGGTGAGGGGTAGATGGAGATGGTTTGGGGATGCTCTTTGTTCTCAAGAGACATTAGTTCACCAAACTTTAAACTGGCCTCCACAAGGCACTAGAAGAGTTGGAAGACTCAGGAATATAAAGCATGAAGTAGGATATTGTAATTGGAGAAGCATTGAATTAAAAGCTGAAGATAGAGACGACTAGCGAAATCTAATTGAGGCCCTTTGCGTCAATAGGCGTGGGAGGAGATGATGATGATGATATGTGGGCAGTGGCTTCAAGCATCTAGCTGAAGGCGAGTCCCTTAGCCTCCTTCTTCCTCTAAAAACCCTTTTGTTGCTCTACCAATGCAAAATAATGGACGATCCTTAATATCTTCCAAAATACTTTGAATTTCTTTTTTATTTCTTTTATTTTAGGTATAAATAAATCCTTATCATTCACTATCTGGACTACCCTAGCAGTTCAATTATCACTATTTATTACCCGGTCAATTTAGATTTTTTGTATTTATTTTAGTGTTTGCAGATATTTTTTCTTAAAGAATCGAGAGATATTTGGTTGCTTTGTATTTCCATGATTTGTCATGTTTCTATCTCTCTTTGTGTTTTTCCTTTTATTTTTCTTTATTTCATCTTTTTTTCTTATATCTTCGATTGTATCCCTTTCTTTTGTAGGTAAAAGTATCTCTTTGATGGCTCGTTCATAGTATGAGGTAACAATGATAAGAATAAAATGGATAAGTACAACTTAGGACGAATATTGTTTATGGGATCAGCTTTGCCCCTCCTTGATGTATTTATCATGCTGTTCACTGTAATGTTGCTCCATTTAACACCATATCAAAAAGGCAACATGACAGTTATCAACATGGAAATTAGCAGGAACAGTGAAAATATATTCTATTTCAATTCCTGAAATTTTCATTTGGATATGTGAATTATTATAGGAACAATGTATATAGTAGAGTTTTTTTTAGATATTTCTAGCATTTGGGTTGACACCCCTCTCGAGGATGTTACCATGTTTTGGTCAATCTTTTTGAAGGTTTCACCCCCTGATTGTCAACAGCTTTAAGAGTGTCCCCAGTATTAAATAACTTTTTGAAAATCATATCATAACCATCGAGCTAGAAAGAAATTTTTTTTAATGTAAATCTCAGGGTGTCTCTCACTTTTAGGGTGTCACCTTGGGTAGACACCCCTTTTACTGCTCCCCTTATGTCTTATTTTGAATTTTTATGATTACATATATGCATATTTATACATAAAAGTATATTTGTGTGCTCGAATATAAAGTTTGATTTACATATTCATATAGTAAGGCAAAATTGGACAGTTTTCAAAACCATGGGTAGGCAAAATTGGACAGGCAAACTTCTCACTTTTTTCTTGGCGAGGCAAAATTGGACAATCTTGGATTACGGACACAAAAATTTATGCAAGTCAATCCTTTTTTTCTAGCATATTTATATTGATAGGGACCACAAATTGTCATAGTTTGCCCAACTGAGCATTGGCGCTTAACGGAGATACAGACGTGTCCAAAATTGCCTCGCTGTCCAAAATTGCCTTGCCTCTGAGATATTTTTTTTATTACTGTAATACGAGAATTTCTAATTCTTTGATAATTATGAAACAAGCCATTTTTATGGATGAGACCTCCCTCTCTTGAAAACATGTTTGGTATTTGGTCGAAAATTATTAATATAGATTTTGTACAAAGGTTACTAAAAAGGTGTCCAAAATTGCCTCACCCTACTATACTGTAAATATATAAATGGATGTATGATGATAATTTTTCACATTTAAATGTGTTTATTCATATATTCAGATAAGCCATAAATATCGAATTATCTCTGGTCGGGATCAGAGACCTCTCTTGGTGGCCAAGTCATAAGTCACTCGAACCCCAGTTTCCTGGGTCCGGGTTCGATTCCTTGGCCCGTAGAAGCTATTAAAGTTAATTCCTCATGGGTCTCTGTTCCCGAGGCAAAGAGAATTCGATATTAAGAGGTATCTAAGGCTTATATGAACATGTGTGTATATGTCTATATTACAGGGTTGTGGTGGCCTATGTGATAACGTCCTTGACTGGTGAACGCCAGACTGGGGTTCGAGTCCCGGTCAAACTCGTTAGTTTCTTTGGTCGCTGCAATCTCACCATCTTTGTGACCTAAGAATGGGGGGGGGGACCTATAAGTATAACTGCTGAGTCATCAGCAGCCATTGCCTAACCCTCCTTGGTCCTAGCTTGGGGGAGGAGGGGTTTGGGCACTGATCATATGTTATATAGTCAGTCTCTAAGGCAAAGGCCTCCTTGCAAGGGCAATGTCACTGTCCCTTGCCTCTGCCAATCATGAGCGCGGTCTTTAAACCTTTAAATATGTATATATTATACATACACACAATATCCATAGGCCTTTCCACCAAAACCCTCAAGCAGAAGATTTTCATCCACCCCTCTACAAAAACGCTTATAAACTGTAACCTTTCCTCGTACTTGGACATCGTCACGTTTCCCTACCACAAGTAAGTATTGTATGCATAACCTCTACCTTAACCCCCACCTCCAACATCAAACTTCTCTCCACCAAAGTTTCCATAACCACCAACTTACCCCTCCCTTCTCACCAACCAAACTCTAACATTTAACTTTCCTATTTCAAATGTGTATATATCTTCCACCCAGAGTCAACCACCCAATACCTCAAACCGCCATATGCCTTCCTCCTTTACATTTGTATATAAATATACTCTATATCCACCCCTTATTTTCCCCTCCCAATCCTCCTCACTCAACACTCACCCCTCCTACTCTTTCTCATTCCCTCCGACCACCAACAGTCATACACTATCCTCGCAGCCTCCGGGAGCCATACCTGAGCAGACGGACCGTGCAAACTCCTGTCACATATAAATGCAATGAGTTAATGGGGTGTAGAAGCTAAAAAGCCTCTAGTCTAGATAGCGACTGTGGGTGACATCGGTAAGGGGAAGGAAGGATAGGGTAGAAGACAGTAGGTAGCCGCCCTTACGGTGCCTCTCCAAAATGTCGCGAACTTTTTCATTATTCTTAGTTACCCGTTACTGATATTTTGGTCGTTTATATTATAATTTTTGGCCATTGTTGTCGTCAATTCAACTATCACCATCATATACAATGTCATTTCTAGTCAAGATTTTTGCTATTAATCTTATTGGAACTGCTACCTCGTCTTGAATTTTAACATTTGGAAACAGATTAGAGTCATTATACATAATTTAATAAGTCCTAATCATCATGTTTTCGTAAATAAATACAGTAATTTCTTTAGTTCTTTGTCTACTTTTGATGAATTAATGTAAAAGAACCGTAGAAATTTTGTTGATAGGCACACCTAAATGTTCTTAACTTATTGCTAAAAAATATTTGTAAAAATATTTAATCTCAACTGGACGGTGCATTCTCAATTTCTCTTATTGCGGAAAGGTTTTCCATACAAAAGGCTCAAAAACACCATAAAGAAGAAACACCCAATACCGAAATCGGTGGGCGTGAATTTTGCTAGCATGAGTTGCACTCTTTTCGCTACGTGGGTGGCCAATTACATCACCGGTGTACACTTGCACGGCAAACCTGTATTTACACACTTGCAAGCATAATTCCAGTCACTCTCTGGTCTGAGATCATGGCTCATCGGCTGAGGCATTATCTTAGGTCCGTTTTTTGAAGCATTTCTTAGATGAAAGATAACAATTGCCAAGTTGTCAATTATTTTGCTTAACTAGTGATCCATTACAATCACTTATAAAATAAGAGAAACAAAACTTTACTCTGTGAGTAGCGGACAGAATGCT
>NC_090751.1:18501705-18509205 GCF_036898095.1 Palaemon carinicauda | reverse complement strand
CAGTGGAAGTTTCCTAAGTTCAATGTTCTTTTAACACCTTTTATAATAATAATAATAATAATAATAATAATAATAATAATAATAATAATAATAATAATAATAATATTTCTTATGTCTGTAACTCTTCCACTTATTTCTGCATGGTCAAATACAGATAAAAATTAATACTTTCATTTTTGCTTTTGGCACAAAACAATTAATAATAAAAAAAAAAATAATAATAATTAATATTAATCAATAATAAAAATACTCAATATCAATAATAAATAATAATAATAATAAATAATAATAATAATAATAATAATAATAATAAATAATAATATAATAATAATAATAATAAATAATATAATAATAATAATAATAATAATAATAATAATAATAATAATAATAATAATAATAATAATAATAAAGGAGCTTGAGTGTTTATATAAAAATGCTATCCTTAAAATAAAAAGCAAGTACCTAACACGCCTTGTTTTGTTCCACATCCGAATGAGGCACATCAAATGCTCCATAAATCACTGATTTTGCCTCAGCCTCGCATGCCCGAAGTGGCACGCACGTCCCAAGGGATGATGGAAATAAACCAGCAAGGGGAAAATATTTCTCTTTTAACCCCTTAGTTATGTTTGCCACCATTTAACCCTTTAATCAAGAGCCCTATTCTCCCCTCTGAATCCTTTTTTCTCTTAGCTAATCCATGTCTCTGTTACCACACGGGGTAACAGAAAAAATACATTATGTCAAATAGGCAGAATCATATCTGGCAAAAGCTTATGGGTCTAAAGTATGCCCTCGATGGGTTTGAAAATTTTTTCATTATCAGAGAACTAGATTCTTATTATTCAACATATTTTAAAAAGGGAAGGGATTATTATCAAATTTTCATTGCTCTAGTCCTCTAAATTACAATGCTCTTGAGTATCTGAAATTGAATGGTTTATATATATATATATATATATATATATAGATAGATAGATAGATAGATAGATAAGCTTTTCAAACAGAAAACTATTTTTTTTATAAAATAAATGTAAACATAGCGTAAAAATAGGGACAAGGAAACCTATAAGATTTCACGTACTTAGAGTAAAAACTATCGGAAATCGAATTCTTTGAACTAGACTAAATTCATGTATGACAAAAGACGATAATTGAGGTTTAATTTTTTTAATCTGACAATGAAAATTCCCAAAACAACAGGATGAAAATATGTAGCAACGAAATCTTGACCACAGGAATTTACTTGTAAAATTTCGTATCTATGATGAAATTTCCCAATATCTTACGGTCTTAAACCCTAAGTAGCAAATTCCGATTTTGTCTGAAAATTCCACAATTCTGAAAGTGAATACAACAAGATTTTATCCGAAATTTACTGGACACTGACTCTTCGTAATATTTGTCTAAACATTAAGGTAAAACGGTAGATTTTTAGCTTTATAAATATTATATATCTTGTAAATTCAGACAACTAACACCCACGTTACTGCCAACGCAATCTCACCATATCAAATTCTATTTCATCGTCGTTTCTGCTTTTTTTAAACACTCCCTACATTGCCACTCCTGCCCACAACCGCCCAACTACGCATCCTACACAGAAAAGTGCCTCTAAACCTTCATGAAATCCTCGTGTACATTAGACAGCATTCCGGGAGAGGTTGACATTGTCTTCGTCTCTTCTCTCATCGGAGAGTCTTGAAAGACGATTTCACGGTGGCTGTAACCCTTAAGTTCTGTAATCATACTAATGGGGGGAGATAGAAAGGCGACCCACAAGAACGTAAAAAATATAAAAAAAGGGTGGAAATACTTTAAAAAGGTATTAAATATGGAGGCGGAATGTGAGATTAAAGGACTGTCGCAAAAAAAAGAGGGAGGAGAAAAACCTGAAATGTAATACCATTAAGAGAGAAATTATCTTTTTTTCCATCTAATACCTTTTTATTATTTGCATTTTTATTCGTCGTTACCTGAAGAAAGAGTAAGAACTCAAAAGGATTAAACAGGGTTCGTCAAAGATAATTAAAAATTCAAATTAGAAATACAGATGAAAATAAGGAATATATAAGAAACTGAAAGAAACTGTAACTGATTGACGAGGGAAAGGGGAATTCAAGTGGAAAGCTTAATTCAAACGCGAAAACTAATTTTCAAAGGAAAACTAAACCATCAAAGAGAAAACCGAGATCTGAAAGAAAATGTCTGACTAGATAAATATTTAAGAGAAACCCATTTTTTTATGAATAGGAGACCCAGACAAATATAGCTACCCTAATCAAGCTCCGTCACAGTCAGAGGGGCGATTGTTAATGGCCTTCTTTCTGTTTGTTTATTAATGCATAACCTGCTTCTTAAAAACAAGTTGGTTATATAATAATAATATGCAGATGATAATTGTAATTCTGTTATTTTGGATTCAAAGTACAGAAGAATTACGTTTTCACATAATGCGTATAATAGTAATTAGGCCCAAAAAAAAAAAACTTTAGTAATGAAATAATAAATGTACTTAATAAAGAAGCTTTGTTTCGTCAAAAAAAAAAAAAAAAAAAAAAAAAAAAAAAAAAAAAAAAAAAAACACCGCAGGACGAAGAAACTGAATTGATTTAATTTTGAGAAATCGTTTGGGGAGAAATATAACGATAAATGCAATATTTTTTTTCGAAACTAGGTTGAAATCATATCTACAGTAGATCGAATTCATGAAATAAAAGTTATTTAAAGAGAGTAAATATGGTTTATTATGCGAAAAACTAAATCCTAAATGGAAAAACATTTCCTTCTAATCTTTGTGCCAATGAAAATAATTTCAATTCGTGGAAAAACTAGCATTTATTAAGAATAAAAATCTAGTTTCATGAATATAAATATATTTGGCTACATAGGAAAAACTAAATCCTAAATGGAAAAAAATTTCGATCTAATCTTTCTGCCAATGATAAAAATTTCAATTCGTGAAAAAACTCGCATTTATTAATAAAAATCTAGTTTCATGAATATAAATATATTTGGCTATATAGGAAAAACTAAATCCTAAATGGAAAAACATTTCATTCTAATCTTTCTGCCAATGAAAATAATTTCAATTCGTGGAAAAAACTCGCATTTATTAATAATAAAAGTCTAGTTTCATGAATATAAATATATTTGGCTACATAGGAAAATATACCATTATTGGTGGAGGACTTCGGCTAATTAATACAATTTTATGATAAAGATAACACCGAGTCAAAGCAACAAAAAGGTATAGTATATAAAACGTAATCTAGGTAGAAATAAAGGTTATAGAGTTGGAGAATCTGAGAGAAATAGGAAGTCATATATAAAAATAGAAAATCTAATAATTGACAGAATACCCTGTTCTGATGAAAAACGTAATAGTGATGGAACAAACAATTTTCGAAGAGAGAACCAATCTCAAATCTAAAAACCAATAAAAAGAAAAATATTTAGAGGTGATATATATTGTTGGCTAAAAAAAAAATTAAATCAAATCGGAACAAAATTAAATTGTATGAATAAAAAAAAATTGAAAAGGATTTATTTTGTAGATAAGTTATTAGAACGTTTTGGTAAATAACAAAATAAAAATTAAACATGGCAAACCTCCGCCAATGCAATCAGTATTATTACACCAAACATTTCTCACCACTAAATACAAGGGATCAATTAATATAGTTACCCAAAATTGAATGCAATTTTCCTGTCTTGACTACTAATTTTCCCTTTGAATACACATCGCAGACGCAACTAAGAGATGAGGCTGTTCGAAAATCCTTACTCGTCATTAACACTTGAAACACGAACCAAAATCATATTAAATTATTAATAGTTCTCTAATCAGACAGGCATAAGGAGCCAAAAACATTTTCTCGTTAATGAAAAAAAATCTCCCACGAAATATATGAATGATTAAACTTGAAGGTCCTAGTTTATAGACGAAACCCAATTCTTTTTTTATGATTTCAATTGAAAATACAGTATATGAAAAAAAAAATTATGTAAATATACTATGATGTACATATGTTATAAATTGTAAGATTGTAAATGTGTATTTCATAATAAGAGGAAAAAAAATAAAACATGACAAAAAACAGTGAATACTCAATCGAGATGTACAAATCCATTTTTGATAGAATAACGAAAAATCCACTTTCTTCATAACCTAACCGCCTCTGGGGTATTTTTTCATCCCAAACCTATGAGCATTTCTTCCTTTTTCCAAAATGTTTATTAGACCTTCTAATAGTTAACAACTTCTCTAGTATTACAATCTACTTTCTTCAACAATAAAAATAAACTGTACTCATTCTCAACAATCCACTTTTTTTTTACCTAATTTCTCTCACTCCAACCCAGCTTTTCCTGTTCACACTTTGGACCTAACAAAACCCCTTTAATACCATATAAATACGTACAGTATAACCAGTCAGCGTGAAAGATTATTTCCACAGGAAAGCAGACACACATACGTGGGCTCAAATGGGATCCGGCTTTTACGCCACAAAACAATTTTCACCGATGATAATTCTGCGCCTATATTTATAACAGGGAAGTAAAAGTGCTGTCATTACTGTTTTTGTACACATTTTTATACAGTGGGTGACAAAATCCTACTAAATTCACCTGGCCATAAAGTTTCTTTTTGTTATTATTTATTTTATTATCCTAGAAATATCACATACTGATTAGAATTTCACTGTTATTACAAACTAATACTTTTCTATCATCATAGTCTTTATTTCTTTTCCAATCATACAGAGGGACACCAAAAAGCGATATCATATCGTTTCTGTGCATATGACAGCTTTACATGAATTGAAATTGGATGTGTCATAGTCTCACCATCACTTGCACTGATATTTCTATCCCTCTGTTCAGCATCCATGAGGATATAGTAACTGACCTGTTTTTCCTTCTATTTGTTTGACTGTCCAGCCCTAAACATGTCTGTCTGTCCGTTAAGGCAAACGATTTATTTTTTAAAATACTATAGTGTAATTTTTAAGTAAGTTTGAAAGTAAAGCATTAAAATTTCATTAAAGAAAATAAGGATGATGATTTGCCACTATGTAATAGAGACAAAGGATAATGTCAGTCACATTTAAAGGTTAAAGGTTCGAAAGGAATTTGACTTTGGCCGCCATAAAAAATTAAACTATACAAGACAGAGAATATTGAAATGAAGAAGACGAGGTCAAATATCAAATGGAGGCTATATGTCAAACCGTCGAGATGAAATTCATATGTGGCATGCATACTCCACTAATGAAGCCGATGTACAGTCAGGTGAAAACCGTACTTGGTCATGGGTCAATTAGGAATTTGCCACCGCAAGAGCATTGTGTTTCGCAAACACATCTCGCATACTTCAAAAAAGGTTGAATTATTAAAATAATGAAAATAAAGGAATATAAAAGTAGTGGATGTGAACAGATGGGTGTTAAAATGACACGTAAACAAGCAAATAAAATTTGCTTCAAGCGATAATAAAATCACAACAAAAGCACTCTAAACCTTGACAACTTAATGCTTTTAGCACTACGCAATGGAACTAAAAGGGGGGTGGGTGCTGCTAGAACCCTGTTTGAAATAAGAGTGCTAATTCAACTGGATAAATTCAATGGAAGACGAAAAGGCCATTTTGCAGCGAACTTCTTTTAAAAATTATCCCTGGACCCTCTCCCCAAGGTTTTTTTTTCATCTGGAAAAATGATCGATAATTCCAGACCTCATCGGGGGTCCTTGAATAGGGGAATTACGACCAGGGTGGGGGATTAGGGACCTTTGATTGGCACTCTTGAGGGGGAAACAAGATGGGGAGATCAAGTGCAGGGTATGGAGTGAGCTAATTAAAGAAAGGAAATGAAAAGAGGAAAGAAAAGTATAAAAATTTAGCTTCTTTATGCGATGTCGCGTCCAAATGTTCACCAAGTCGTGTGGACTTCTGGGCTTAAGTGTTCGATAGAGCAATTTTATTCTATTTTTTCATAATGCATCATTAAATCCTTAAATATATTATTGTAAAAATAATTAAATATGAGAGCACAGCGAACACATATATTAAGAGATACTAGTTCGGTGATTGGCCTGAAGTATTGTGTTCGAAAATCTCGAAATATAGGAAAAAAAAAAAAAAAAAAATATCTGAACAAGTTACAACTACTACGGATCTTCAACAAAACCACAAGTTTGAACATATATTAATTTGTGTAAAATGAGAGCTACAAACATTTAACAAAACACTAACAAAAATATACAAAAGACTGTTCAGAGAATTTCTTTGGATACCTACTATATCAACATATGTTATTTTGCAATAAACAGATAATGACATAAAAAAAGTAAAAATGGCGTTTTTATATTGATTCTTGCACGTACCGAATATGTATACCAAATCAATAGAATTTCTTAGAAAGATAAAAAGTTTTGTTATACACACATACACAAACACACACACACACACACACACACACACATATATATATATATATTACATAAGAGAAAATTAGTTTATTGCTTTGAAAGAATGAATAAATAAATATATATATATATATACATTTGTGTGTGTATACACACATACACACACACACACCACACATATATATATATATATATAGATATATATATATATATATATATAGATATATATATATATATATATATATACTGTATATACTATATCCTTATATAGACACACATCAAGAAGAAGAAGAAGAAGAAGAAGAAGAAGAAGAAGGAAGAAGAGAGAGAGAGAGAGAGAGAGAGAGAGAGAGAGAGAGAGAGGTACGTGTCATGCTTCCCTCTAGTCTAGATTTTCAACACATTTTTCTTACTCTCCCTCTCTTTGTTTTTCCCCAGATCTCAGCAAGAATTACCCATCCATTGGTCTTCTGTCCCAGAAACAGAAAGATATCAAAGTGTTAGCTAACACCTTCACAGCCAGTTCACATTTCCGGTAGGGAAAGGAGTATCAGATATTTCCCCCCGTTGCGTGGGCAAACATTTTTACTTTAAGGACAATAACAGTCCTATGTTTTGTGACCATTTCCTTTTACGGGTAAAGGTTTCCCGGACATAAGTAGGTAGAAAAGTGCAGGAAATTGTTTTCTTCTCTAATAGAAATAGTGGTAGAGTAGTTTTATATATATATATATATATATATATGTGTGTGTGTGTGTGTGTGTGTATTTGTGTAAGCGACCCCATAAAAATGACGGATAAATATTTAAATAAATATGAACACACGCACCCCTCTCCCTCGGGTGTGACTAGTGCCTTTCCCCCTACCCGAGGGATGGGGAGAGGTAGTCGTGACCGGATATATATATATATATATATATACACAGTATATACAGATTTTCTAAGTAGGTTTACTTAAAAACTCCATATTTGGTTGATTTCATACAATATCAAAACTATTTTGACATTTGGTTTTTGTATATAGTCATGAATTAACTGATGTTATCATCTTTAGCATCTAATGCCTTTATT
>NC_090751.1:18481705-18496705 GCF_036898095.1 Palaemon carinicauda | reverse complement strand
ACACTTGAAAATGTTGAGGGCTGTTCATGTATGTGTGTCTATTTATGAACGCGTGTATGTATGTGTATGAAGCAAAAGGATACTCAAGAAAAATTAATTATGGGTGTACGATAAAAAGGAACGTTAGAAAATGTCAAGTAGTTACTGTAGACAGTGTTAGTCTTATGGTATCTAATTACTGAGTAAGATTTAGGTTTTGTGCGCAGGCACGTGCTTCAATATGAGGTGACTAAAAAAGCAACACTTCTAAAGAACAAAATCAAAAAAGGAAAATTTAAAGCATATCAAGTTACTGGAGATGTGCTGATATTCTTACGATATCTAATTAGGAAGAAGAAATAAAGTTGATATCTGTAACAGATCATTATTATTTATTTATTTTTTTTTTTTTACAAAACTAATGCATGTTCTAACTGCACAAAAGAGACTTTAGGTATAGAAATTTACGAACAGAAATATCTTTTTGTCAAAATACCATTTGAAAAAAAAAATTATAAAAATAAAAGATAATAGATTTATATAACAAATAATCTCAGTAAGAACCCAAAAACAAACAATCCAAAACTTCCTGAACAAAAATATTTAAGAGAGAAAAAGTTAAGAAACTCAACATAATTACTAATATAAATATTATACACCATGAGCAAGAACATTCTGCTTTAGAACTTCAACAACCTTTACAAACAATGACGAAGACTAACGTTGTAGATAAAAAACCCTCTCTTTTTTATATTTCCCAGCAATTGGTACACAGAGAGAGAGAGAGAGAGAGAGAGAGAGAGAGAGAGAGAGAGAAAGAGAGAGTAGCCATACAATACCACTAGAGACCCTGATACTCTCGAAAGGAAAGGGGAAAACGAAAAGAGAGAGAGAGAGAGAGAGAGAGAGAGAGAGAGAGAGAGAGAAAGTAGCCATACAATACCACTAGAGACCTCTGATGCTGGTGACGGGAAAAGGGAGAACGAAAAAGATTACATCCTCAAAATACAATTACCCCTTTTATTAGTGTATCATCAGTTACGAGTGGCTTCTCGGCGATGAATGAAATGCATTCAGAATGAAGAGGCACTTTGTTGTCGCACCGGCAGAGGGGACCAGAGGAGGAAAGGAGATGCTAAGAGAGACCCAGAGAAAAAGGTAAGGATGGAGTTTGTTTAGAGAAATTATTATTATTTGGATTACAGGAGAGGGGGTACTAATGTTGAGAGAGAGAGAGAGAGAGAGAGAGAGAGAGAGAGAGAGAGAGAGAGAGAGAAATAAATTACTGGTCCATGAAGAGAAGGGATCAGATTAGAATTACATTTTTGGTCTTGAAACATAGAGAGAGAGAGAGAGAGAGAGAGAGAGAGAGAGAGAGAGAGAGAGTGCTATCAAAACTAGATACTCTGATCCTGACATAATAAAACTTAGAGAAACGAAAAAAAAAAAACTGCTGAATGATAGCGGCAATGATATCAGCATTTCATTTTTAACTTTCTATTTATTGGAAAGTGCTATTGCCAACCAACATCATTCCAATACACCAGAATGTCCCACAAAAACATTCCCCATATAAGAAAATTAAAAAAAAATAATACATATCAATATCGATAGATTTAAATAAATCAATTGCTTGAAATTTATAACTAAAAGATGGACGGGTTTCAAGTTGCATTGAAAATTATTATGAACTGAAGATATTTCACTTGATAATGTATGGATCTCCAAACACCATACCTTTACCATAGTATTATCATTCAGTGAGCCCTCTAGATATCTTATTAGCTTCAATAATAGTTACATACATCGCTGGTTCTCAACAAAAGTAATTAATGAACCAGGTAGCCATACTTTACCCTACTACACAAATTTACAGAATAACCAGCGATCGGTTCTTGAACCTGCCGAGATGGGACGATTTGTCTGCCCTCCTTAATAACCTAGTAGGCCTTTTCTGTTGACAGCGGATAGAGATCTACTTATTGGTGGATTGTTAAGAGTAAAACATCAATTTGAGAGAGAGAGAGAGAGAGAGAGAGAGAGAGAGAGAGAGAGAGAGAGAGAGAGACGTGTTCTGAATTTGTCAAAATGTATGCCATCAAACGGGAGGGTCCCGACGAGGTAATTCTTCTAACTCAGACGAATGAAACCATTCATAGGATTTTTCTCTCTTTTTTTTTTGACGAAGTAATCCTTATCTCTGAAGTCATCCATAAGGAATTATCTCTCTCTTTCTATTTTACTGAAGCGTTGCAATGAAACTTAACAGCGTATCTAAATATCGAAAATTGACTAAAAATACAAGTTTTATAATATAAAATAAATAGTTCACCGGAAAATATCTATTATAATCTTCGAAATTGAGAATGATATTGAAAAAAAAGGGATACTGAATGTCCGTCAACACTGATGTTGAAATCTTATTATAAATATTTCAACCATGTGGAGAGAGAGAGAGGAGAGAGAGAGAGAGAGAGAGAGAGAGATTGAGAGAGATTGTTCCAGAAATTTAATATGTCGTGAAGAATTTACAATTATAGAGCTAATACTTTAATGAGAAATTATTATTTACTGTAAACCCGCAAGAAAAACAAAAAAAATTACTGAAATTGTAAATAATAATGCATTTTTGACTAAGAAAAAACAACAACAACGAAATAAGCAAGCCTCAAACATTTCAACTAAACCAATACCTATAGTGCTTTTGTGTGTACAGAAAATGTGGTTCTCTTAATCTATGAACAGAGAGTTGAGTAAAAACACCAATAGGAAAGAAATATGCATTTGGCCTGTCCCATTGCCTTACCACTCCCGTTGTCAGAAGGCCTATTGGAACCTATATCCTTTTATCCATTCTCCCGGAAATTCTAGACCTGGGGGGGGTGACAATGGGTGGGGGGGAGGTAGGGAAGAGAGAGGGAGTTGAAGGGTGGGGATTGAGGAAGAGGAAAGGGTGGGAGTTAGGAGGTGTAGGAGGGAGTGGTAGGGCAAAGGGAGGAAGGGGTTGGAGGGAAGGTGGGGTAATCACTGAGGAGAAATATTGAAAGGAATGGAAAGGGAGGGAAAAGGGAGGGGGGGAGGGGGAATTACACCTCAAAAGAAAAGGGAGGAAAAAAATCTGTTGTATGGAACACGTGGTGAGCCATCATGTTATTGTACCGATCGATCGATTGCTTATCGACAGAAGGTTGACAAGACTATAACGAAAATGGGGAGAAAAATGTCATCCTAACAATCGACACGATTCCACAAAATGAGCCGAGTTGGTGAACGATGATGTCGCTTATTTTGGAGAAGATAAAAAAATGTTGAGCTCTACTTATATATGTGGTTCGTTCTGATTTTATTTGGCACCCTTTGTAAAAGTCATATTTCATATATATATATATATATATATATATATAGTATAAACGGCCTTTGTAAAATTCATAACAAGTACATACATACATACATATATACATACATACATATATTCATACATATATATAATATATATATATATATATATATATATATATATATATATATATAGTATATATATATATATATATATATATATATATATATATATATACTGTGAAAAAAAATCAGCTAAAGTACAAGTCTAGATAATTCCAAACATAATCCAAGCGCACAATAGTTAAGAACACTGCTTTACCAAGCGGACCACAAAGGCCCAAATCCAGCGGTGTTGTAATACGTCCTTTTGTCAAAAAGGTATTTAGTAAGAGGACTGCGCAATCCAGTCAGCTGTCCCTCAATCCACGTGCAGCTGGAAGTCTTTTATGTAACATCATGGTGGCAGCTTCGCACCTCTAACGCTAATCTATGCGCCCTTCGGATGAAGACCGCCCCAACCTACACGCCCTCTTCGTCCCTCTTTCCATCCTCCGAGAGCCTCGTAAGCCCGAGCGAAGTCCGCTTCAGGGAAACGACTTGCCTGTCAATGCAATCTGGTCATTCCGCTTCTGTTTAGGACTTGGCTTTATAGGATGTACTTGCAGGCGTATTTTTTGTTTATGCGAGCATGAACTGTTTATGTAAATTCAACGAGGAGACTTGAAAGATGTTGCGCACGAGAGAGAGAGAGAGAGAGAGAGAGAGAGAGAGAGAGAGAGAGAGAGAGAGAGAGAGAGAGAGAGAGAGAGAGCAGAATTCACTAGAAGATATGGAATTTATGGTCTGCTCTATTTTACGATCCTTGCAGTTCTTCTTTTCTCTGGTAATTCCTCCAATTTTTAGTGCAAGAGAGTATAGAAAGACACAAGCCAAACGAGAGGAGAGAGAGAGAGAGAGAGAGAGAGAGAGAGAGAGAGAGAGAGACGAGAGAGAGAGAGAGAGAGAGAGAGAGAGAGAGAGAAACACCAAACATCATTTCGCCCATCATTACACTGTAGTTCATGACCGATTTTCATACCTGAAATATGTTTCTTGCATCAAAAAGTTTCAGTCCATCAAGAGCATCAAAACGTGTAAAATTCCCATGAATAAAACATCAACAAGATGAACGCGTTCAGTGAGATCCATTTTAACGCGAACGTTTTAAGATTCTAAACACGAAAGCTAGGTGTACACCTTAAACGGATTTTGCCGGGCAATTAACAGACATGAATGTGATACGCAGGGAAATAAAAGCACAGGAGAAGGGGGAAAAGGCTGGGGTTGATCACCGCTTAACATACAATCTGGCCTTGTAAAGACATGAGTGTGCCTTGAATAAATTACTCGGATGAGAGAGTGAGTCATTTATTCATCATAATGTGGCAGAAGAAAGCTGCCTCTTATGCAAATGAACGGAGATGTATCGATAGGGTGGAAGACGAAGGGGCAGGAGAGAGAGACTCCGGCCAAGAAAAAGGAGGACGTCGCATGCGATAATACTGGAGCCGTCGACTTTATTTCATTTTCCTCTTATTTCAGTTATAAATTAGAATCATATGTGCCAGTCACTATCAATAATGTTTATGTAGTAACAGAATATAAAAAATACGAAATTGGCACTTTGAGGAGAGGATGCAATTAGGTATGTGATAACATTTATAAATAGCTGTTCTTCCTATATCAAATTACCAAATACCTAAACCATTAAAAGGTCATTGATATCTTTAAGTCACTCAATTGCCGTATCATTAGGGAATCTTCTTACACAACTAAGAATCATGTTCTACGGTGGCAAATGATGACACAAGTAAACATAATCTTGCGGGATATTGAATAATAAGCGTTCAAGATCATCTGTATCCCTGTCGCATTCAGGTAAATATATAGAAAAAAAACACGAATTACAATAAAATTATTAAACATCACCCTCCATATGCAGGATATTTTCACATACAAACGAATTGGAAAATTAATTTACAACATAGGCCAAAAATACACGTCTTTTCATTTCAAATGACATCATGCATAGCCCCAAAATACTCCACCTGCAAGATATTTTCACATACAAACGAATTAGAGAATTAACTTACAACATAAGCCAAAAATAGACGTGGTTTTCATGAAATGACAGCGCACAACATAGCCCCAATAGGCTATACACGATATTCCCACATACCTGTAAATGAGAAGGACACAAAAATTAACATGCAGTTTTCACACTAAGATGATGATAATAATAATAATAATAATAATAAATTATCTAACAAAACCCCATGATACTCGTAAGGTTTGTAACAAGACAAATGATACTGGAATGATTAAACAACATAGCCCCAAAATTTCACGATTTTTTTCACATCTCGACAATTTCCTCTTCTCGGCTACGAAAACACATCGTTATGTTGGTGAAAAAATAATTTCATGACAGGTCTGCAAGTAAACAAGTAAAAGAGGCAGTCAAAACAGTTCCTGATATTTTCATGAGGGGAAAACAAGGCGAATTATCTCTTCATGTGGAAGGAAGGGATAAAATTGTATAGTTCTTGTGATTGAGATTTAAATATTATTGATGATAATAATAATATTAATAATAATAATAATAATAATAACTATCGTTATTATTACAACAAATGCGCATACTGTGACGTTAAATTGTATATAAAAAAAAAGATACTGTATACTATAAAATAATCCCGTAACTAAATAACCATTGAACTCCATTCAAAATTCCCCAACAATTTTGTTTTTAAGCTCATCCTTGACCAGAGGTTTTCGTGTAACCAGCTACTTTAACTAGCACTATCGTTAGCCGTATCAGCCATAAGAGAAGCAGTGGAAGTAGTAAGGGTGCCTATTAATACTTTTTTACAGCCTTTTCCTTTTTGAGACCACTGCAAAACTTCGTGTTTTTTTTGCAGCAACTTTTGTCATGGAAGGCGCAGGAAAAGTTCAGACGCGCAAACATTTTCTTTCTCGTGTGTGGATTTTGAGTCGTTCTTATCTGGTAAAATTCTGTCTCATGAGTAACTTCAGTATTACGATAATACGCTGCGTTGTGTGACATCAAGAGTCGTGTAGCAAAATTTTCTGAAACAATCTCGCTTATTGACTGGCTTTTTTATCGACACATCTATTATTCCTTATAATTGGCTGATATTTGACATTTCATAATTGCTTTCTTGACTCATACAAAATTTGCCACTTTTTTGTGACCTCATTCATAGCGGCACTCTAAAAGTTTTAGTATTCAATATCCATTGCGGTAGATTCTATACCCTTTCTATTTGAATTTATTCATATTTGCTTTTTATTTTCATTAATTCCTCCTCTTAGGGAAAATACGAAAATCTGGGCTAACAGTATACACCTAATCCTCCTCGCAGCAATTGCAAGTATACGATAAAGCAAGAATAGATTTAAAAGTATGGAAAAATTACGCATTTTCAGCCGCCGAAATTATTTTAACTAATGTAAATAATTTTTCCGGACATTGACGCTTATATATTTGGTCACATTAATAATAGTAAAAAAAATAATGTAAAAATTGCTAAAACAATGAAAAGCTAATATAAGATCAACGTTTAAGTCCTTGCAATTATTGTTCCTATAAAGCAAATGATTCTTTCCGGTTCATCGGTTCGAAATGAGCCGGAACGATGCCGAGATGAAGCCCAAAATTAAACGGCCATAAAAACGATAAATGCTTGAATCGACTTCAACTGAAAAACATAAATATTAATCTTTAAATGGCGACAGCGTATTGCACGGAAAAATCGATGACATTAGCCTTAGTCGTCAGGTTGATCGACTATTTTTGAATAGCCCCTAAAAACAGACGGGTCTGTCCATTGAACGGATTAAAGACTAAAATGAAAGAGCTTTAAAATGCATCGACTAACTATTAATTACCAAAAACTTTATGCATGTTTAATTCCCTTGTAAATGTCAACAGACTCAGGTGGTGGAGTACGGCAAAAGAAAAAAATCAAATCATCCATTCTAATACTGGGACTTTCTGTTTGCCTTCAACGTGATTATTGTTGCAGTTTTGTCGTTTTGATCTGTTGTTTCTAAACACAAGAGTGGGCTCTGAATCTCTCTCTTTATATATATATATATCTATATATTTTATTTTTATATATATACACACAAACCTATATATATATATATATATATATATATATATATATATATATATATATATATATATATATACACACACATATATATATACATATATATATACACACACAAACATATATATGTATATATATATAAAATATATATATATATATATATATATATATATATATATATATATATATATATATATATATATATATATATATATGAAATCAAATACGAATACATAGGTGGTTGTCTATCATCTTGCAACAACAGACATCATCGAGACAAAACTTGCATGCTGTTCCTTTTATATCACTTCTGACGATATCTGTTTCAGCTATTACCTTGTGGCCGTCTTCGGGGCTAAACTGAAGTCGAGGATTGTTACTGAATTCAAAGGAGAAAAAAAAAAAAAACCTTAAGCTGTTTTTAAAAACGCTAACACATGTGCTATAGAAATATGTGGTGTAAGGAGAACTCATAAGATTGAAAAATGAGGAAATAACCAAGTGATATAAAAATAAGCATAGGTGAAAAGATGGTTAAGACTAAGAGTATTTTGAGGTGGTTTGGTCACGAGAAGAGAATAAACGACAAAAAGCTAGTGAAAAGAGTAATTTATTCCTAAGTGTTAGGAGGAAAAAAGAGAGGAGGGACCTGAAATGGATGGATAGTGTGTGTAAAAGACGTAATAGATACGAATAGTAGCACACACAATACGATTGAATGGTGCAATGGGTGTACATTTGGTTCAGCAGGCTACTAGGAGCCTATTTTGTAGCTGTATGAAGTGACTAATGTTGGGGAAGTCTTACTATACAAGGCGTGCATCCCTGATTTATTAGTAAGTGACGTGTTTTTCTATTCTGGAAAGAGCTTGACTATCAAAAAATGAGTTTATTGTATAGCGGTGAAGCTGTTGAGATGAATTGATTGCATACAACGCATTAAAAGAACATGATGGGAAATGTGGAGCGCATAAAAGTGGCCAAAGGGTTGGCGTTTGTGAAAAGAAATTCATATTCCTTTGAGATGGTTCAGTCATATAGAAAGAATGAAGAGCTATAGAAACAGATAGAAAATCCCGAATAGATGGAGAGCAAGAGGTACCATAAAGGATGAACAGCAATATCTTGGAGCCCCACTCAGCGTACAATGTTCGAGATAAATGGCACAATATGTGTGTAGGGTACTCACTACGTTCGTTATGATGATGAAATCATCTGAGCTGATTAATTGAAAAATGAATGCCTTTATCTTTGAGGGGATGTGGCTTAATATTAAAAAACACACATTATATGATGTATATATATTATATATATATATATATATATATATATATATATATATATATATATATATATACTGTATATATATATATATATATATATATATATATATATATATATATATATATATATATATATATATATATATATATATATATATATATGCCTTTTCACCTTGTTAATTTACAAATATGTCAGCAATTCCCACGCCATATCTTTTAACCCTAAAATAAGTTAAAAAAAAAAAAAAGTTTTAGTAATTATGAGGAATATAATCTTCAGGAATGGACAGGTGATAATATAATATAAAAACACTCTTGTTAAAAATGTAAGATCCTCGGTGGATATCCATAAAAACCAAAATTAGTAGTATTTGAGGGTAATATTTCCGATTTACATCAAGTAGACCTTTACTAAAGAAAAAATCTTACAAGTTTTCAAAATTCTTCATCAGTGAGAATAAAACAGTATCGTCAGGATGTTTTAATATCAACGAAAGTTAAGAAAATGCATATTCTATCCCCATTACCTTTGCTCACTTTCGTTCGTAAATGGCTACAATCCAGCGTTCTCCATTACCTTGAATTGCTTACCTAATGTCAGCTCCATAGTCAATTCTCCACTTTCTTTCGAACATTAAAAACTGAAGAAGCGATCAGATGAAATGTACGTAATCTAATTTCTGGTATTTGCTTGAAATTTTCTGTTAAATTCCATATCATCTAGGTATCCACTGAAATATTCTCAGCTATGCCAAATAGGCGTGCAATACACAATACTATAAAATACCAAGCGATGTCTGATTTTTTCACAGGAGTACTGCGCTTAATATATTATTATTATTAATATTATTGTTATTACTATCCAAGCTATAACCCTAGTTGGAAAAGCAAGATTCTATAAGCCCAGGGGCTCCAACAGGGAAAAATAGCCCAGTGAGGAAAGGAAATAAGGAAATAAATAAATGAAGAGATCAAATTAACAATAAATCATTCTGAAATAAGTAACAACGTCAAAACAGACATGTCATATATAAACTATTAACAACATCAAAAACAAATATGTCATAAATAAACTATAAAAAGACTCATGTCCGCCTGGGCAACAAAAAAGCATTTGCTCCAACTCCTACTTAGTGATATAAAAGTCTTTTATTTTGTGCCATTCGTAGTTATTTCAGCCATTCCAGTTGTAGTTAATCTGATGACCTGCTTACCATTGACTAGATATTGTACAGTAAATACTTATTCCGGTTAATTCCTCTTGCTTCAAATCAAGTTCCTTTAGAGCCATGAATACTGATCGCGAATTTCCTTAGTAATTTTGGTGAAACTCTCGTTGATTACTTTCGTTTGGATCATATAAAGGCATATTATTGTCTCGAGAACAAAAAAACTCATTTCTGTAACAATTTCTCATTGCAACATACACACAAGAGTATATTTACTCATATATATATATATATATATATATATATATATATATATATATATATATATATATATATATATATATATATATATATATATACAGTATATAGCAATACCTAGCCCAACGTTGTTAATTGTTTTAAAGAAACTTTACTTGGGGGCGAATTTCAACATAGGTTGGATTTTATTCCTATAAAGTGACTTATACACTCCATATACACGTACTAAACATGAAAAACCCACATTAAACCTGCTATCCTTCTACAAAAAAAACTAAAACCTACATTAATAAGCCTCCATGAGAAGTACAGGTACTATTCCTATATAACTTGAATGAAATGTGCATTTTTTTTAAGAGAGAGAGAGAGAGAGAGAGAGAGAGAGAGAGAGAGAGAGAGAGAGAGAGAGAGAGAGAGAGAGAGAGAGAGAGAGAGTTACGACACAGCAATCTGTAATATTAATAATATTAACACATTAATAAATGTCACTTTACCTTGAAGCTAACGTCTCTCCTGCCTACTGGACACGGAAGAAGGCAGAGTTAGAAGTGAGGAACAAGGTCTTGGTGAGGAATTAGTTGTTGGAAGAGGATATCATGATTGATGGTGAAAACGTAATTATGAATGTACTAATTGTTACATGAGATTTTACGGTCAAACACAGCGTCGATGGCAGCGGTTCTTCAGCATCAAGATCATCTGATGACTCTGTGGCTTTTCGTTTTTCGACCCCGAATAGGAACTGATCCAATGTTTACTGAATGGCGTTCCATAATCCTCGTAAATCAGCTATATGACATTAATAAATCTTCGACACCATTCGCTGTTATTGTAAAACGTTCGGCTCGAAGAATCTTGGGACTCAAAGACCGACAAAAACTCATAGATGGTAAAATCCCACCTTCATTTCTTTGAGCTTGATCTTTTTTTCGGTTTTGGGACCGAGAAACTGTCCTTAATTTTATATTACTCCTCTTCGTTTGTCAGTGGTTGCTTGCAAGCTTCATCAAAAACGAAACTTTACTTTCCTGTTTTTTAATGTTACGATTTGACGTTGAGATCTAAGCACGGTCGTGTAAAACGGCTAAATGCAGATTTTATTTTCCATTTAATATTAAAGGATGACTGACGTAAAGTCGAAAATAACACGTATGCTGAAACGACGTAAATCGGGTACTACTTTATACAATATATGCAGTATATATATATATATATATATATATATATATATATATATATATATATATATATATATATATATATATATATATATATATATATATATATCTTTTTATCCTTTCAAGGGAATAGCTCCAGAAGGTAATATCAATACGTTACTATACATGCATAATAGTATAATAGTCACTACACAGATGGAGACATACTGGCGGTCACACGATGTTCCGACATAACCTAACTTTGTCAGCGTCATAAGGAATCTGGAGTTATTGTTGGCAGCAGTATGTGTATAACTGTGTGCCAGTAACTTTAAATCGTGTAATAATTGTAAACTAGTCTATGTAAATTACTTGAAACATAAACCTCGAACTTTGTTCCGGGAAGCCCTTTCTGAACCAGAAATTATCTCAAAAATTTCAAAAACATATTAGGCACATTCCAATATAATGTTAGTTCTAGAACGCTTCAAATTTGATTCTGATGTACTTGCACAATATAATGCGAGCTCTCTCTCTCTCTCTCTCTCTCTCTCTCTCTCTCTCTCTCTCTCTCTCTCTCTCTCTTCCAGCAAGCCCAAAATCCCCCTATTTTCTTCTTTTTCAGTTCCACTGAGATAATTTTTGCTCCCTTTTGACTCCCCATCGTGTCATTGTTAACCATGATCTTCAGTCCCACCCCCCATCAAATTCCCTGGTCCTACTACGGCCGGGGGTTACAGCTGTCTCATAACAAACCCCCCCTACCCCCACGAGCAACCCCCTCTCCAATATGACCCAACTCAATGCCTTACCGCTGTCGCCTGTCCGTCCACACGCGCCCATGTGTTTCTGAATCAACATCCAAAGCTTTTGTTTATGAGCTAATGGTTTTCTTATGGCTGCCTTCCTTTTATCTTCATATTCTCATTTCTTATCGACTTTTTCTCACTTGTTAATTATTTTTCTGAAGGAGAGCCAAGGGTTTTTTCACTGAGAAATTCTCGTTTTCTTTTTATAATGGCCACTTATCTTTTCTATAGTTCAGATTGTACAAGTGTTTTTGCATCGATTTTTTTTTCTTTATTTTGTTACTTTTTGCTACACCTCTCACCAATTTTCCATTTCCTCTACACTGTCATACTTTCTTTCCCATTTTTTAACATAAATGTCACATTCCTCTTACTATCTTAAGCAATCTCTATTTTTTCTTAACTAATAAAAAGGCCGAGGGGATGGGCAACAGAATATAAATCTCAGATCCGGTAGAAACTCAAAATGAAACCATAATGTGAAATAAAAGAAAACTAAAGCATGAAGAAAATTCCAAAGCTTGGTGGTAAAAAAAAAAAGAAGAAAAAAAAGCAATCAAACGTATCTGCTGTTCCGATTATCAACAAGAAATACTTATGAAGACATAGGCCCCGACCCAAAGATAGAAAAAATCTAATTCCATAACAAAAGGTCTCAGCTTGTACAGTGATATGATAAAAAACAAACACACGAATGAAAGAATCCTATATATAAGGGTAGTAAACATAGAATCAGGATGGCATTATGACATTAATAGCTTCCAAATCTCCCTACTACAGGTTTATTGGCCCTAGAATTGAAGCTTTTATCTGACGCCCTTATGATTTAACAAGTTATATGGAAATTCTATTATCTGACGATATATGGAACGATGATTCTTGAAATTGGATATCACAGCCGTTAACTCAAATGAGAATGTAGGATTTTTTCAAAATTTCTGCTTATGTGAGACGCGGAATAAATTGGAAAATTAATTGCAATATTAGGGATGAAAATCCAAAAGAATGAATAGCAGAAACTGATATTTTAAGAAATAGACTTCATTCTCATCTTTAATAATGGGATTTTTTTTCCAAAATGGTGAGCGGAATAATTATGAATAGAAAAACATTTTCTGGAAACAAGAAGCAGTAGAAAAAGCTTCTTTCATTAGTGAACAGAAGAAAAAAGGTATCAAAAGCTGTTACAAAAACAAAGAATGATTTGCTACTGAAAATCTATTTAGGTAGACAAACACAAACACCATAATTCTCTACAGTCACGGAAAAAAGTACTTAATATAAAAATCTGTATGTGGAACAAACATGTTTCTGGTATTAGCACATCTTATATATACAGGAGTATAATAAGAGGCCATAAACAATAGTTATGCAACCAATGATTTAATACTAACGCATATCAAGGTTCTACTGAATAGATTAATCATACGTGGAATTACATACAAATACATACTAAATTAAGAAAAATATCCAAAGTATAAACAAATTTTGGATTTAAATAAAAATTAATCAAGGGAAAGAGTACTCGAGTCCTTCAAAACAGGAAATGCGAACACAAAACTGAAAATAAAACTACAATAAGGCAAAATATCTTAAAACACTAGTATACAGGCCCCATTCAGCTTATGCCTTGAAAGATAACAAGAACTGCCGTCTTCAAATAAACAAAAACTTGACTGAATCCATGCAATGTAAAATTCCTTTGTACCTTTCTTTCCAGTCCAATGAATTCGGTCTACTAAGAAAATTCCTTTTATGCAACAGATTTCTAAGGTAAACTTTCTCATATATCATATACTGTATTGTTCAATATTTGAAGTATGTACTTTCACTCTATGCATCAATTAAAATTAATTTGTTTTTTTATTTTTCATCGAGTAACTTTCCACCCCTTCCCCGGTCATTCTTTTCATTGTCTGTACTTTGAAATCCTTATTGCTTATTCTTCTTTATTCAATTATATCTAATTCTGTTTCCGTAGTCTCTTTGGCTTTTAACTTTAACAAGTTTTCCATGGTAACTTTCTTCCTGGAATTTCAAGTTTCTTAGTTCAGTGCACATTTCGTGAATTACCCCAAGCTGCACGTTTACTTTACTCGCATTTTTATTTCCCTCAGTCTCATTTCCATCTTGTCTTCTTGTATACTCCTTCACTCCTTCTTTTTTTTTTTTTTTTTTTTTTTTCCTCGCACTAAGATTGATTTCATACTGTTTTCTGGTGAAGTATTGTTTTTACTAATCCTGAGTAATTCGTGAAAAGCAAACTTTTTATCTAATGTTATGTAGGCTACTGTGTTCATACTATATCAAATGTTCCCGTTTAATCTTTCTCAAATAAAATGTTTATTCTCATCAGGGATCATTTCTGGAAATTAACCGTCGGCATTGACAAATTGAAACATTTTTTTTTTTCACACAACTATCATTTTCTTAAAACAATGATTATACCCAATTTGCTTCTCATAAACACATAAAAATGCATTAATAAACATTGCAAGTATGCTTCATTCACATTTTCCAAAATCAGAAAAGCAAAATCTTAAATTCTAATAAAATAAAATTTCATTCCTCTCCCTATTGTTTATCACTGAATCAAAACCTCCCCTTCATACAGCACTGATCTTTTTCAAGTCCATTTCAACTTCTTTCCCCTCAAATACGCTTCCTCAGCCCGATTATGTACCTCATTTTCCTTTCCGTTATACAGCATGTTTCCGATTCTAGCTTTCCTCCCCGAGTCCCTGCGAGGAGCGATGTAGGTCATTGGTTCGCGGGCTGTGGACAATATTGCCCGGAGCTGAATACATTTGGGGCTCCATGGTGCATTG
>NC_090751.1:18474205-18476705 GCF_036898095.1 Palaemon carinicauda | reverse complement strand
ATTTAGAAATACCAATCAAGAAAAAATACCAACCTTTTTAACACTACTTTAAAACAAATTCACAATTAGCCGATTAGTTTAAACATTTGGATGGACATTCGAGATACAATGCGGGATACATTAGAGCTAGGAAATATTGGCACGACTCAATTGGTCAATCATTTTCAGTGATGATCTATTAAAGGGTAATGTAGTTAATACTGCTCTTTAAAGGATGTAATTTCAGATAGCTCTTTTATATTTTGGATGGGCCTTCAACGTTTAAATTGGCTGTGCTTAGGCATCAATCCATAAATAAATAAATAATAATAATAATAATAATGAAAATAATAATAATAATAATAATAATAATATCATAATGAAAATAATAATAATAATAATACAGAACGTAAAAACAGAATGTTCCCGAGATTGGTTGCTTTTGTGAATTGACAATGGTTTAAAGTAGTAATTTAGACATAAATTTCCCGCTATATATATATATATATATATATATATATATATATATATATATATATATATATATATATATATATATATATATACACACACACACATATGTATATATATATACATACATATATATATATATATATATATATATATATATATATATATATATATATATATATATACATATATATATATATAACAAACTATAAGCCGCCATTGAACGAAGCTTTGATTTAAAGGATCTACACTGAATCTTCTTTCCCATCGTTATCCCAACATTAAGGGGTCGATTGCCTGATGCACGCTCCCCAATGTCTTCAATCAAGAAGCATCCTCTTCTACCAAACCTCTTCTCTCCATATCATCCTTCACCTTATATCGCCATCTATTTCTCTGCCTCCCTCTTGATTTTCTACCCTTAACAGGTTCCTCCTAAGCCCTGTTCACTTCCTCCCCACCATCCATCCTCAACAATGAATCCCTATCATAAATTATTAGAGTGATATGCTGTATTAACAAATGATGACCCCAAATAGTATTCATCAAACTCACCCATTTTGAAATAACCTCTTTTCCCAAATAGTATTCATCAAACTCACCCATTTTGAAATAACCTCTTTCCCCAAATAGTATTCATCAAACTCGCCCATTTTGAAATAACCTCTTTCCCCAAATAGTATTCATCAAACTCACCCATTTTGAAATAACCTCTTTCCCCAAATAGTATTCATCAAACTCACCCATTCTGAAATAACCTCTTTGAATATCTAAAAAAAAAAAATTCTGAAAATCGGCAGACAACCCCAAAAACTTCCATCCTTCCACAACTCCATTATATCCAAATATATTTCCATAAATTTAATACAATGCCTTACCAAATAACAAACGCAAAACCTCATCAGCTGCATTACAGTACCATTAATACCTATTCACTGACGGTTGTTTAGAAAGGGACCTTCTTTATTCCACATTGACAATAGATCGCAAACTACATAACTGGAATAATATGATGCAATAAATCAAAACTGAAATCCTATATTTCAATAATGCATTTCAAATAAATCTTCACTTCTAATCAATTTACAAAAGTACTACTTAGCAATAATGATTGACAAAGGAGAGCCAATTATCCCAAACAAACACATAAATGCGAAATTCTTTCAGAAAACGCTCGTATATTCAAGTACTTCTTGCCGTCTTCACACCAAAGTTCTTTGAAGAGTCATGACTAAGACCATGATTGTTTCTAATAAAACTGCTACTAATGTTGATGTTGTTACTACTATAGCTATTACTATTGCTGCCAATAGTGCTGTTGCTGAAGTTGCTGCTATTTATGTAAGTAGTTACGACTAATGCTACAACTAGATATGTCTATCTACAGATACCATATATATATATACATATATATATATATATATATATATATATATATATATATATATATATATATATATATATATACACACACATATATATATACATATATAAATATATATATATATATATATATATATATATATATATATATATATATATATATATATATATATATATATGTGTGTGTGTGTATATATATATATATATATATATATATATATATATATATATACACACACACATACATACACACACACACACACACACACACATATATATATATATATATATATATATATATATATATATATATATATATATATATATATATACATAAATATGAGTGTGTGATGTACATATGTACAAAAATTAAAGGAACAATGAGACAAAAGAGAAGGAGGGAGACAGATGCACAATAACTCAGGTGGTAGAGACAGGCGAAAGCATAGAGAATAGCCGCAACTATAAGATCTCATAACCTGTGAGGGAAATGACATGGAAAAGCCGGATTAGAATTCCCATCTACCGAAAGAAAAGAAAAGAAAAAAAAAAGAGAGAAAGATCCAACAGCGTCAAAAGGGGGCTTCTATCTCGCCAGCCCGCCGTAGGACGCCCTAACACTGCCCTGGCGCCCCTTGTGATGTGCACGAAAGGATAGAATAAAAGT
>NC_090751.1:18464205-18469205 GCF_036898095.1 Palaemon carinicauda | reverse complement strand
GCCCTTTTGGTTCGGAAAAACTTCTGCTATCTGATTAGTTAGAATTATCTTGTCCAACCAATCAGCGATCAAGAAACTTTTCCGAGCGAAAAGGGCACCCTTACGAGTCGGTGCAAGTCTGCCTCACTAAAAAGAATTGACTATAGTCATATTTGATGCTCTAGCATCTTTCCGACAGCTGCATACGTTGTGGTTTTACTAATATGTATTGCTATCAACATCATCATTATTGTTTAACAGAAGTGCAACTCATCGTCGTTATCATCAATATTTATGGTTTTTGTCATATAACTGCTACTACATGTAACTGATTTAGGAAAGATGCTATAATTATCAACACTAATGAAAGTATCAATGATACTAATAGCTAACCGTACAAAGCAAAGAAAGTAAAGAAAGTAATTTACTTATCTACAACTTGTAATCTCATTACTACTCCGTTCATTTCCCGATTACGCTCTAAATGAAGTTTGCCATTATCCTCGGATCCTATTTCGTTAAAGATGCAAGATCACTTCTAATAAAAAAGTAGCATGTGGGTCGAACCTCCTCCCTTTAAGAATATACAAAGAAGGAAAAATAGATAATAGGGGTAAAGAGTCTCCTAGGAATATGTATCCTCTTGTCGTCATCCTCAGCCAGGAAATAAGATAATATATTTGTCTTATTATCATATATTATCCTTATTCCAAAAGAGAAACCAGGTGGAAAAATGCAAAATACACTGATTTATCCAAATGTGAAAAGATAAAAAAGAAATAAAACCCTAAATTATAAAAATCAATGAAAAAACAAATATTTCCCAAGCCATTAATGACACTAAAAGTAACAAATTAATGAACGTACATATAAAAACGTATTGTAACTTACATATAATTGCATAATATTGTCACTATCGTTTTCCATAATATAGTGCTTCCTCACTTTACCACTGTCTTAATCAAAATGAATTAAATTCCGTAGCGCCCGTTGGAATGTTGGGTATTTGATTAAAAGGAAATGAGAGAAAAATTCAGAAACATAACCCTTTTTAGAATCTTCAACTTCCCGCAATGAATTCAAAAGGGTTTTAAAACCACAAACTTCAGAAATTCAATAATAATAATAATGATAAAATAATAATAATAATAATTATTATTATTAGTAGTAGTAGTAATATTATTATTATTATTATTATTATTATTATTATTATTATTATTATTATTATTATCATTTTCATTAGTATTATCATCATTAGTATAGGAATATACCACTATAATAATGAAAATGGTTAATGCAAAACATTAGAATATATTACTACTACTACTACTATTAATTATAATAATAATGATAATAATAATAATAATAATAATAATAATAATAATAATAATAATAATAATAATAATAATAAAAGCAGTTACTGAAACTAAATAAAAAACTTGGATAAAGTTTGAACAATAAAAAGACGCTTCACTCTCGAAATAAAAAAAAAAAAAATGTAAAAAGGACTCCGAAGAATCACAGGAAAGAAGGAAGTCTGACAAAATGGGAAATCTCCTCTCGTCATGTTTTCTTCCCCCGGACCGCCACTCCTCCAGTTCCCTCACTCCTAACCCCACCCCAAAAACAGACGAAAAAGCTAAAGACCGTAAAGAACTACAGGCAAACAGCAAAGGCAAAAAAGAAAAATTTATAACAACAAAAGGAAAATTGGCTGATTCCGAATGCAAATTCTATAAAAATATGAGCAGGCAGACTGAAAAGAAAAAAATATGAAAAACAATATATCAAGCATGAGAGAGAGAGAGAGAGAGAGAGAGAGAGAGAGAGAGAGAGAGAGAGAGAGAGAGAGAGAGAGAGAGAGAGAGAATACGAGCAAGCAAACTGGAAAGAAAGATATAAAGAAACTATATCAAGCGAGAGAGAGAGAGAGAGAGAGAGAGAGAGAGAGAGAGAGAGAGAGAGAGAGAGAGAGAGAGAGAGAGAGAGCAAATAAACAAAGTCACAAAAAAAGGTCGATCTTATTCGTGCACTGAAACACCGAAACCCACTAAATATCCCCGCCATTTTCAGGAGCCAAGACCCAATAACCGCTGGAGATAAAAGGTTTAACTCTATTACCGCTACCCCGAGAGACTCCTGGAAATGGTCCGCTTCCTTTTGCCTTTGTTCACGCGAAGCTTCTTCTCAACCCTCCCCCCTCTCATCCAACTCCCCCAACACTACCCATTAACCAACACCCCCTACCCCTTTTCTTTTACTTCCCCATGGCCGACGGCTCTTATGTGTCTCTGAGGTAGAGAGAAGATTCTCTTTCTCTAAACCCCCCCCCCTTTTTTTTTTACTTTCACTTAAAAGTTTCTCTCCTCAGAACTTCTACTTCTTCTCCCTCTTCTCTCTCCAGTATTTACACACGTGGATTCGTAGGACTGCATGCGCGAAAGTTAAACACTACTGCAACTTTGTCCCTTCGCGGACATACCTGGATATGGAATTTCGCACAAAAGCCTCCTCCCCCATCTCCTCTTTGGACAACATCTCGTTGTCGTGTCCGCCGATCGTTTGGCCCCATATAAGCTCTTTGATTAGGTACTTGCGAAGGCAGACACACGATGAAAAGTGTATTTTACAAGGAAAAACAAATACTGGGCGCAGAAATTTCATGCATGGATTGACTTCATCTACCTCGGGTATCAAATACATATTTATACTTAGCAGCGACGTCCCGGCGCGATGCCATATAGAGAGAGCCATCTTTCGAAAACGTTCTGCAAACAAATTATTGATCTTCATATAAATTACTTCATGAATACAAACAACGGCCATGTTACTCTCAGGGTGGTTTGCGTTTAAGTAAGCAAGATCCGATGCGAGTACGAGCAGTAACGAGAGAACCTCCATATTGAAAGGAGGCAAAAACGAGCACGACCATAATGAAACGATGGTACTATTGTAGCTTTCGTCCAGTGAAGATCCTGAAATCGTTATATTTTTTTTCCTCAATTCAACAGTTTGAGAATGAAGGAGGTATCGACAGGTGTTTCTTGGTTACTTCGTGTTATCCTTTCGTTTGGAGCTGTTAAAAAAATTACTTTTGAGTTTTACCCCTCGAATTATTTGTTGACAGGATGAAAGGGCCACTGGCAGGTGTTTTTTCAAGTCTCCCTCGTTATGGAGAAATATATTTTACTATAAAAAACGATCCACCCTTATGGCTACACTACTAAAGTAATGCAAAAAGAAGAACAAAATACCCAAAAACTAGTAGCACGGCTCTATTTTGTCGGATTTTTTCCTTTTTATTTACAAAGGCAATTCAAACTTGTAGCTCGGTTCGCTGCCTCCGAAATGGCTGCTATTAGCAATGAAATATATCTTCGTTGCGGCTCCGACAAAATGAATAGAAAAGGGAATTTGGTTACAGAAAAAAGGTAACAAATTTAGGTGACACTGCAATTGCATGGCAATACAAACGGCCAAGTTTGGATACCTTTCCTTTTTTTTTTCCTTTTATTAACAATACCAGACTCTGGGTTGTATGGTTGAATCGGAAAAAAGACTTCACTATAGTGCCTACTTTCATTTGAGAATATTGCTTCCGTGCGGAGAAACAATATAGTTTCGTCAGGTGAATGATTTCGCACAAATCTCAGATTTATCGTAACCGAAGAATTTTGTTATTATTTGCATGTGCGTTGCCAGCATTGTATAATTGAATCCCAGGAATAATTGATTGAATGCTGCGATGGATGCAGGGATGGGATTAGGATTTTCTGGAAAGATGACCTATGAATATTCCGTGACGGCTTTGGGTCCAGTCATTATTCAGAGATTTATAACATTTTGGAAATACGAAAATCTTAAATCATACAACCTTCTTATCAGTGTATATCCAAATACAAACATACACATAGACACTCTCACATATATATATATATATATATATACATATACATATATACATATATATATAACCAAATGCAGCCGTTTCTAGTCCACTGCAGGACAAAAGCCTCAGACATGTCCTTAAGCCATGCCTGGTAAGTTTTTATCTTCATCACCACACTGGTCAGTGCGGATTGGTGATGGACGGAGATTTTCGTCTGATCGCTCACAGCAAACCAACCTAGTAAGGGTGACCCTGACTAGTACATCTTTGTTTATTATGGCGATACGCAAACCCTTTCACCAGGTTAAGGTATCTCACTGAGAAAGTGTGTGTATATATATCTACTGTATGATATATATATATATATATATATATATATATATATATATATATATATATATATATATATATATATATATATAAATATATATACATATTATTCACCTTAGAGAGGGGTGTTTAAGACTATATTAATCTTGAAGTTTTCAGCTAATATTCTGAGATTAGGTTGCTAATCGTATGCGTATATCTATACTGGGTCTGAGTTGTCTTACTTAACTAACCCCCGTGTGCAAAAGGTTAAAAAACACGGGTACACGTGGTAAAAAAAAAAAAAAAAAAAAAAAAAAAAAAAAAAAAAAAAAACATATGCACAGGGGGTCAAAATCCTACGGTAAATATTCATTCAGCAGCTGCTGTTGCGGAAGGGTTGGTAGGCCTGTTTGAAGCTCGTTCGTAAGGTCTGTACCACTTATTCATTCAAAACTCCTGTCGTTCACTATTATTTCAGTCTTTCATTCCTTGATGTTATTATATTTTTTTCTACCTTGTGCAGCATAACCCCTATTAAGGAAACATAAGTCAAATGGTTTTCAACGGAGATATATATATATATATACATTATATATATATATACATATATACATATATGTACATGTATATATACAGTGTATATATATATACATATATATATATATATATATATATATATATATATATATATATATATATATATATATATAATTATTTGCGATAATACATAATACGAATTTGCAATGGCTAAACAGCCAAGCAAACATACCTTCAATTCATAACATACCGTACTTACGTACGCATTCCATATCTATTTGAA
>NC_090751.1:18449205-18456705 GCF_036898095.1 Palaemon carinicauda | reverse complement strand
AGTACCGTTAAGGTCGTGTCGGGGGGTCGACAATCCCAAAAACAAGAGAAAAATAGGTTGAAGGGTCTGGCAAAATGGCGCCTTTACTCTAAGACAGGAACCAAAACTGCCAAACTTTTCTAATACCGATATAGGCAACAGCGAAGGTTGTTTCAACAATGCTCCAAAATAATATTTTCTGTTTTTATCGTTTTTCTTTTTTTTCTTCACTTTTTCCACATATAGAGAAACTAGCAAATAACGAGAGAAGAAATATTCCACAAAGAACAATTTTTGTTGCTCTTTCCAACCCACTCTCTTGCTCTTACTGTGAACTTCATGTACAGGTTTTGTACATTTCGTTTTCCGGAATCTTGTCATTCGAGATATATAACAAATCTGGGTATCAAAAAATACTAACATTTTGCCTTGACATTTCATGTTCTATCTTGTTCTACAAAATGTTGTTAATGAATTAACATTTACCACAATACACGTTATATATAAATATATATATATATATATATATATATATATATATATATATATATATATATATATATACATATATATATATATATATATATATATATATATATATATATATATATATATATATATATATATATATATATATATATTGCATATGTGTGCGTGTATGTTTGTGTTCAAGAAGTGTACAACCAACTGTTTTCTCACCAAATCTTTGGTTGTCTTATTAAAGCAAGGCTTTTTCCTTGACCTCAGACGAAACCGGTACTAATTTCTAGCTGGATAGGCTGGTGGACCGGAAACAACCCGCATACCGACAAACGTGAGCCGAGATCTGCAAGAATTGGGTATGTGTACAAGTTATTGTGATTGTGCTTTGTATGTATGTATGTATGTATATATATATATATATATATATATATATATATATATATATATATATATATATATATATATATATATATATATATATATGGTAAATGAGCATGTTACTCTATATTCATAATGAATAGACAATGCCTTAGTAGCGTCCAAAAATCGAAGACAGTTCCTCTTAGGACAGGCTGTCCCACAGATAGTTTTCAGGATAACAGAAGAAATACATTTACTTTTCACCCTTCATTGTTTGGTGTCGACACGTGTTTCGGATCACTTTGCGACCTTCCTTCGGGACTACATTGAGTTTTGGAACTACTCTTTAATATAAAGATTATGGTGGTGAACATTTGATACAAATATTTGAAAATTCGGAAAATATTCAACAAAAATTGATAAAAGAAAAATTTAGATTCTTTAAAATATAAATACGAATATTTAAGATAATCTTTTTCAAATATATAATTGATTTTTCAAAAGGCTACATATAATTTCCTGAAGCTTCCAATTCCATCCACAGGAACGGCATCTCTTGTTCAAAGCTGAGCAAATTGTAAAGCTTACCCGCTCCCTCAGAAATTGTGATCTTGGTGTATGTGTGTGTGTGTGTATATATATATATATATATATATATATATATATATATATATATATATATATATATATATATATATATATATATATATATATATATATATATATATATATACTATATACAGAATAAAATAGTGGAAGAGTATTTAATATCTGTATAACTTGAACTTATTCTGTATTCCTGTAGAGTATACGTAAGATCTTCCTATCTAAATTGCTATCTTTTTACTGATCTATTCCTCTATCATTTTCCTTATTTTTATCTGTGACACATGCTCTCTTGCCCTGGTTGTTTATATGCATAAATAATATCTTTCAAATTTCATATTTTTCTTCTACCTACCATTATCAAAGATTCATGGTCGGATTTTTCTCAACTACATATGGATCAATTATTAAAAATCTGGAGAGACGGTCGGGCAAAGGAGTTAAAAATGGAACAGGTACCGTTTTAAAAATTACAAGACAGGAATTCTTAAAGGAAACGAAAAAAATAAAGGTTTAAAATCGTCCATATATATTCGGTGAAAAGGCAGAGACGTCAAACTTGGTAAGAAGAAAAAGGAATGTAGTTTTTCTTCGTTTTTAGATGATCTTATATGTATGGAATATTACTGGAAAGGAGAAATTTACTAATTCCTGGTAAGAAATCACTACTTACATAAGATGAGAAGATATAAACTGCAAAATGTGTACTTCTCAGGTAACATAACGAAATCAAACTGTCTTGAATGGATCTACTAACTTAGAACCAAAATAGTATGATTCAAATAGAAATGAGAAACTATGCTTCGACCACAGGCACCATACTACTCATAAACTATATAAGATGTTTCATGAAATTTCTTCAAATAAACACACCAAAGGTTAAAGAACAAAAATATTCTTTAGTTGCGTTATCAAAATATGATTAGGCAATGGTAATCTTCTCATCTTCTACAACGAAAACAAATCTCTGATGACTTTGGAACGTTTCTTCAACAACGTCAAACAGATGTTTCAATTATTCTCTTCATGAAGGTACTAAGGACACAACAGGCAGCTTAATACCTCCCGCCAACGAAGTTGGGAGGAGGTTATGTTTTCACTCCAGTTTGTCAGCTTGCCTGTTTGTCGTTTGTCAGTTTGTCTGTTTGTGAACAACTTCCTGGCCACAATTTTACTCCTAGAGTAGTGAAACTTCCAGGGATTAATTGTTATGTTCAGACGTGGAAGTGATTGAATTTTAAAACTCCTATGTCAAATATCAAGGTCAAGGACGAGCAAAAGGTCGACCGAATTAACCCTAACCTCAACTCCAAGTTCGCACATGTCACACAGGCTTCAAATACGACTACGGTCTAAATTGATTCTGGGAAAGGCAAATTGGTTTCAAGAAATAAGCTGTCGTAGCGGAGGTCTGCACTTTCAGAGTGCTTTCCTAGTTTACCCTGTGGACATGGAAGAGGAAACGCAAAGTCACAGAGGAAGGAAACATCCGTAAAAGCATTACCCGAGCATCTACCTTCCTTTCAGAATGACCTTGAGGGTTATTTAATTGGTTTCGCTGTCAGAATCTTAAAAATATCTTTTTTTTTTTTTTTTTTTTTTTTTGGGGGGGGGGGGCAAAACGAATTTCATGATTCGATATTGTGATCAAATCTATAGGTGACCAATTTTTCTGGCCATTGTTTCAAAGGTCAATTAAAAAATACCCAGTTGCTGTCGGTTTTTTTTTTTTTTCTCTCTCTCTCTCTCTCTCTCTCTCTCTCTCTCTCTCTCTCTCTCTCTCTCTCTGGAAGGTTTAAAATCGTAGCACGACTCTTCTTTTGTTTCGCAGTCTGTCACTTAAAAAGTTTTTTTACCTCCTAGTGCCCTTCGCAACAACAGAAATTGAATCTTTCCAGCCTCCGGCAAGAGACAAAGGGTGAGTTAAAACAAAGATTAGTCGCCAACTATTGCACACACGCAGGACAGGTCCAGATTCTTTCCACTTCACAGCAGAAGGAGAAAAAGAGAAGAAAGCCTGGGATCAGAGAAGATTAATTGACGAGAAAAAAAGAACCAACAACAACAAAGAGGAGAAGGTTAATTCGAGTGTTTTCTTTTCTTCTTCTTTCCAGATCTCCACACGCGGTTTAATGATCTTCCGAAGAATTCCTCGTCTCTATTGGAACCAAAGTGATCTCCTTTAACTCATTTCTATTCTATCACCCCTACGCCATCATTCTCCTGCACCATTTTACTTTCCTTTTTTTTTCCCAATGACTCCTCCTACCCTTTCTTCCCATAATGTAAAAGACTTCTTATTTCTTTACTTGGCCCGTGGGGACTTGTATATTCCTTATCCACTTCCTTTAGCTTTAAACTTAACTAGTATTAATTTTTCGTTTGTAAAATATTCATCTCCCTATATAATAAAGAACAAGCGTATGGATATATATTTCTTTCTTTTCAGTCATGCACAGCTCTCCCGTCACTCGGGTGGAGGAGAGGGAGTAATCATACCCTGGGAAAAGGGGGTGTGTATGCGTGCATATCTATCTAAATACTTTCCCGTCATTTTTGACGGGTCCCGTACACTAGGTAAACAATAATCGTCCTTCATATTCAGTTTGGTATCATCATAAACCATTATCTACTTGAGACAATGAATGATCTCATGGTTTAATTGCCGGCATTTCAAAATTAACCCAGACTGATTTTAAATCTTAATAATTCTTTCTTTCTCTCTTATTACATTTGCTTATCTTTATAATCTCTCATTAAATCCTACATATTTTTCAGTGATATTGTTTTTCCTGATCATCCGTCTTTACGTTTCCTTTTTATCATCCTACTAAAGCTTTTATCTCGTTCCTGAAAACTCACACCCCTTCAATTTGCATCTCATCTTAAACCCTTTCGCAGTATTTCATTCCTCTTGTTTCTCATATTGTTATTCCATTTCCTTTATCTCTCCTCATTACACGTGCTGAGTTTTCTGCGGGGATACTTTCTTATTCCTTTTACTACATAGCAAGTGGTGTCAATGACGACATAGATATGGAAGAAGGTACGCACAATTGAATATATATAAATATATAAGTGACTGAGTGTATGTATTGTAGGCTATATATATATATATATATATATATATATATATATATATATATATATATATATATATATATATAAACCAAACACAAATCATTGATATCACGTTAACTTTATCTTGGGGATGAATTACAATTAAAGCAAATTATATGCGAAATCATGTTACCCACCATGAGCGAAATTCGCACCAATGGAAGACAATAGACTTAATACATTTATACATGAAGAGAAAAGAAGCATTCCCCTCTATAATACATATGCCTGAAGAACTATGGTTTTGTACTAAAAATAAAAATGAAATCATCACCAACTTTACATATACATTCTTTATATTCCTAACATTAAAGGTTTAAAGGCCACTCATGAATGACAGAGCCAAGAAATAGTGACATTGCCCTACCATATCGAGCAGGCCAATGCCCTAGAAACTGGCCATATATACATAGGATCAGCGACCAAGGCCCGTCTCCTCCCAAGACAGGACCAAATAGGGCCAGGCAATGGCTGCTGATGACTCAGCAGATACAATTAAAGGCTTCCCCCAAACCCCCATCCTTAGCTCACAAGGATGGTGAGGTTGCAGCAACCAAATAAAATTACGAATCTGAGCGGACTCAAACCCGCAAATCATCATCATCATCATCTCCTCCTACGCCTATTGACGCAAAGGCCTTAGTTAGATTTCACCAGTCGTCTCTAACTTGAGCTTTTAATTCAATACTTCTCCATTCATCATCTCCTACTTTGCGCTTCATAGTCCTCAGCCATGTAAACCTGGGTCTTCCAACTCTTCTAGTGCCTTGTGGAGCCCAGCTGAGCGTTTGGTGTACTAATCTCTCTTGGAGAGTGCGAAGTGCATGCACAGCTAATGGAAACAGAATTCACTATATGGATGATTTTATATCAATTCACTGTTTTTGGCCTACTTTTTAAGCAATACAAATGTCAAATATCAGCCAAACTACCATTTAAATACATGTACAGTATATATACAGTATTGAGTATAGATTCCAACTGTATATCAAAACGCAGCGAAAAATTCACCATCTGTATAAGGGAAATGGTCCTTTTAGTTGGCTGCTTCCTCTATAAGGGATTTCTCATTGTCATCCATCCATCTACTCCCAGTGAACCATTACCCCAGCCCCAGGTCAACCTCCCCCTCTCCAGGAATGTCAACTCTCCCCAACTCCCTTTTTCATCATCATTTTGCTCTGCTTTATTCCCTTGTTCTCTATCTTGCTATTGTTGTCGTTGCCCGTTATTGATTTGTTGCGTATTGCATTCTGCCTGGACATATTTTCTTTCCTCGTGTCAAGTTTGTCTTTCAAAATGAATGGATAATACTTTTATCTCTCTCTCTCTCTCTCTCTCTCTCTCTCTCTCTCTCTCTCTCTCTCTCTCTCTCTCTCTCTCTCTCTCTTTTACTACTTCATCAACGTGTTTTTATAGCTTGAGGTTATGATCGTATATATTGATATGCGGTTAAAATATCTAACACGATATCCATTCTGTAAATTTAAAGTCATATCAGAATAAAATTGCACCATATCTTCTGAAGTTTAACTAGCGTTACCTCTGAAATCAATTACCCTGAGACTATATGCGAAGAGTGAGAGAGAGAGAGAGAGAGAGAGAGAGAGAGAGAGAGAGAGAGAGAGAGAGAGAGAGAGAGAATATGAAAACGATACGGACTAATGTATTCATTTAAGGACAAACATATTGCGGTGAAAGCATTACTCTACAGAGAGAGAGAGAGAGAGAGAGAGAGAGAGAGAGAGAGAGAGAGATAAGAATGGAAGTTTTCTTTAATGGCTTTCTGTTAATTACATCTTCGCAATCAAAGGTAATTTAACGATGACATCGTACTCATTTCAAAAGGAATTAATCAATCTTTTTGGTCCATTATTTTCTCCAATTAGAAAGTTCTTGTCTCAGAGCGCCTTAAGAATAAAGAGGAGGAAGAGGAGGAGAAAAAGAATAAAGTATAAATAAACGACAGAAACAGATAAATGAACGACATGATTAATAAACGTAATAAGTTGAGGGACTAGAAAAACATGATAAGTGAACAATAAATTTAAAAAGGAGTATAGATAAAGGGTTTGATTTCTGTATCTGGATCGTTGGTCTTTCGTATCTCCACATGCATGTGTATATTTATATATTTATATTTATATATATATATATATATATAATATATATATATATATATATATATATATATATATATATATATATATATATATATATACACACACATATATATACATATATACATATATATATATATATATATATATATATATATATATATATATATATATATATATGTGTGTGTGTGTGTGTGTGTGTGTGTGTGTGTGAATTCACTTACACCATTTACAGTAAATTGAGAAGCAATGTATTTTGATGAAGTCAAAATACAAATTCTTTTCATTTCTCCAGAAAGGCCAGCACTAATCCACGTTTTTTAAAAGTATCTTCAGTAAAGAAATAAACACAGATTAAAGACACCAGCAAAGTTGCATATGAACTGACTTGACACAATAAACATAGCTGACAAACAAGGTAGCAGCTGAACACACTTACAGATGGATGAGTACATGTGTCGGTCTGATCTTTACCGGGGCAATGCCAATATACGCAAGTTCATGCATGCAGGTACCATTTTAATACCTGGCCGTTTTATATGAAAAAAAAAGAATATCTGCTAAATTGCATTAGTTTAAAGAAGACACAAATAAAAAGACAACCAGATAGACAGACGACTTTTGAAGACACTGAGCCAGAAACAGGATCCAAAATGGGCGACTCTTCAAGAAACTCTTCTAAGATTATTGCTGAGTGATAAGGCGTGGAGATTCTTCCCTGAAACTTTAGGGCCTAATGACTTCTCTTGCAAGTGACCTAGCACTAGGAGTCACAATACCCCAAGCTGTGAGGATCTCCTATTAAGTGGAACAGGTCTTCTGGCTGCCCATA
>NC_090751.1:18421165-18443705 GCF_036898095.1 Palaemon carinicauda | reverse complement strand
ATTACCTAAAGAGGAAAGCCTTCGAATAACATTTGTGTATTTCTATTCGTAATCACATCAATTACACGAAACATGTCCTCTTCATACCCATGTTGCACTGCAATAATGATGGCTCTTTCACGGGGTCTCGATTCTTTATTACTTTCATTTATTTTGTACAAGAATATGTAAAAGGAAGCCGATCATGTTAGGTCATAAGTAAAATTTATGTCATTCTCTTGGACAAACGACAGGCGGTACACGCAACTTGATAGGTAAATGAATACAAATTGTTCACAAGATTTTATATACTGAGAAGAAAAATCATTCCATGGAAGTATATATATATATACATATATACATATATATAAATATATTTATATATATATATATATATATATATATATATATATATATATATATATATATATATATGTATGTATATATATATATATATATATATATATATATAGAGAGAGAGAGAGAGAGAGAGGAGAGACGAGAGAGAGAGAGAGAGAGAGAGAGAGAGAGAGAGATAAATATTGACAATGAGTCCAGGAGAACTCCTTGGGAAGAGAAAACGATGGATTGAGGAGTTACGGGTATTTACGGCTGATATATATATATATATATATATATATATATATATATATATATATATATATATATATATATATATATATATATTATATATATATATATATATATATATATTTAGATAGATCGAGAAACTCATTCCGAATGAAAGAGAACCATCCTTGTAACAAGATCAATGCAAACATACGATCACTAAATTTCTGCCTATTATCATGAGAACAGAATGCAATCTGTAAGTTCACTAGCATTCCATTATAACCAGTTTATCTCAATACTCGCCATTTATACAAGGTCGGAAGCCATTATCCCTCTCAGAAGATAGCTATTAAGGATCAAGATTTGGAGATCGCTGCTACTGGGAAGAGAGAGAGAGAGAGAGAGAGAGAGAGAGAGAGAAGAGAGAGAGAGAGAGAGAGAGAGAGGAGAGAGAGATTTGAATAGCTTCGATAAGCATGAATTTATTGCAAACAGGCACATGGAAATATCCTAAATCAAATTCTTTAACTGACTATTGAGAGAGAGAGAGAGAGAGAGAGAGAGAGGAGAGAGAGAGAGAGGAGAGAGAGAGAGAGAGAGAGAGAGAGAGAGAGTAAGGCATCTATTGGTCGGACATAAAAAAATCCAGACAACCACAAACAGAACAATAACCTCTTCAACAGAAGTTTCTCACAACGTGAAATACGGAAATCAAGCGACAGTTGTCTAATCCACAATGATGCTCACCTGACGTCAGGTACTCCCACACGTACAGTAATCAGGCCAAGACAACGACGTCCCCTTCAAAGAGAAACAGTCTGGCACTTGATGGCAATTACCAGATGACTCCATTATCATGAGTTATATCTCCTAATGTCTGTGAACAAGATCTTCTGAATAGCATAATTACACTTTACCCTATGATGTGCACTCGATGTGCTTCGATGGAACGACATCGGGTGACATTTCATAATGACATAATCACGCTCAAATACTAAGGAACGGAACAATGGCTACTGGAGCTGGGTTACGAGGACCGCACTGCATGCTTCTTTTTAGTTTATCATTTTATAATAATAATAATAATAATAATAATAATAATAATAATAATAATAATAATAAAATCATTACTACTTACTACTACTACTACTACTACTACTACTACTATAAGCCTAAGGACTCCAACAGGGAAAATAGCCCATTGAGAAAAGAAAATAAGAAATCAGAGAGAATAGTGCGCCTGAGTTTATAATTATCTGATGTGTTTCGACATCATGTATAAATATAGCACGTGGTATAGATCGTACACACGCCCTTATGAACATCGCTTACACAGCCGACATATTATGCTTCATTTGTTTAATCTTACTGAAGCAAATCCTCGCGTACCAAAGAACTGGGCTTTAGCGCAAGAATTTAGAAATGTTTTGTCTTGAATTCGACATTGGTTTTTAAGCAACTATGATAGCCTTCTTTTTTTTCTATATATTTCAGCCACACCAAAAACCTTGATTCTAATAATAAACGGTAATTGAAACCTTATAAAGGCCAACCTACCATATCAAGACAACTGTAAGGTCATCATTCTTCATGAGAATTCAGGTTCTTGGATATGAGATACATGAAAGGAGCTATAGAAGTCACAGAAAAGACAATAAATGTGAATAATAAAAATTCTGGGATAACGAAGCAGAACTTAAAATGGAATTTGGAGACCCATATAATATACATTTCTTAAGTTTAAGGTACTCACCACTGCATGGGGAGTCACAAGCTAGCAGTTTTAAATTTGAATCAACAACCCCTGAAATTTGTCTTTTAAAAGAAACAGAGACATGGAATTGCATCGGAAAGATATTCCACCTTGGAAGATAGCTGCAAACTAACTGTTTGGAAATTTCATCTTCTTTTGTCAAAAATACCAAGTTGATAACATTTCAGAAGGGGGCCGGGTTTATTAAATGGTGATTAGGGTATAAAAGTAAAGCTTCGAGAATAGGCAACGATTACAGTAAAATAAGTTCGATTAGATTGAGCACAGCAAGTAAGGACGGGTTATAAAAGTAAACGTCTGTACCGAGTAAAATAGCAGCAAATATAATCGCTTTGCTTATTATTGAACTATTCTACCATATGACAGTCGTATATGGATATCTATTTAAAGGAGGGTGGATGAGAATCTATCACAGTAGTTACATAATCAGACTGATCTAATGAAATCAATAAAATGATCCATGAGAGAGAAGAGAGAGGAGAGAGAGAGGAGAGGAGAGGAGAGAGAGAGAGAGAGAGGAGAGAGAGAGAGGAGAGATTCCATATAAAACATATCCAGTAAGATATCATTGCATATTTACAGCTTTCTATTTTTCTTTTGAATATCACACTCATCCTTATAGAGATCCAGGTAAATTTCCTCACCGCCTGAGTAAATTTGGAAGGAATGAAGTCGTGGACGCGAAAATGGCTTGATCCTTGGGTCCATTTTACCCTTCTGCTGAGATTTATCTTGCCCGCTTATTTCTTTTATCTTTTCTAGATTCTATCTTATTCGTAATTTATCTAGTCTTGTTGAAGATTTTTTTATGTACATTTCCTCACTTTAATCAATTAGTAAATAATTATTCATTAATCACAAAAAATAAATTTATTCCGATGAATTATTTTCTTGGCTGAAAAAAAAAAAAAAAAAAAAAAAAAAAAAAAAAACATCCCGATACTATTCATAGAGGTACACAATTTCTTATTAAACCACAAAAATTCAAAACAGTTCGACGAATTATTTTCTTTAAAGAAAATAAACTGAACTGAGATATCTCCTTTACTATTCATAGAAAAATAGGAGAAAAATATACCAAAAAAGACAAGCATCCATATGCATTTCTGCCATATAATCCACAGCGATCACAATCTGCATTTCATAAATCGGTGGATATAATACCTTGGCCAAAATTGGTCACGGAGAACATTCTGCAAAAATGGTGTGTATCCATCCTTGACGAGGTACTCATTAAATCTTCAAAGGAGTAGGGGTTGAAAAACAGCGAAGAAGGGCAATTCTCTCACAGAATCTGTCTTTAGCATTGAATACAAAAACTATAGACTTTTGTTGCAACGTTTCAACTCCACAGTGCTTGATAAGCTTGGAAAATTTCTTAATGATGTATATATGCATTGTAATGCTGTAAGTTAATTATCGGCTCATTTGACTTTTGAATGGTTATCCAAGAAAAAGAAACATGACGACAAACAGGCAAAACGACATAAACAAGTAGATATGGCAGAATAAGAATCAACACGTTAGCCCTCTCATTCCCTCTTACTGACTGGAGGGTTTTCTGAAGATTATCTCCCTTATATAATAAAGACCATGTGTCTGGATATATATATATATATATATATATGTACATGTATAAATATATATATATATATATATATATATATATATATATATATATATATATATATATATTACATATACACACACACACACACACACACACATATATATATATATATATATATATATATAATATATATATTATATATATATATATATATATATATATATATATCGGTCGGGGTTAAGCGGGATTGCTAGATGTAGTTTTACCCTTGTGAGTGGGGTATCCCGAGAAGTACACTCGAAAACTACAGCTGCTGTGTTGTATTTAGGAAAGGGGATGGCATGGGAAGGATTAAATCTGTGTACGTGTATGCGCATATCTAACTAAATATTCAGCCGTCATTTTTGACAGGTCTCGTACACTAGTTAATACGGTATAATACGTACCTACTCTACAGAGAAACTGAAACTGATTTCCTTAATTCAGACATTGATTGCCCTCTTGACAATTTCTCCTCCAGCGTTAATTGAAATACCCAGAGCAAATTGAACAAGCCATTGTAACTTTATCCCCCTACCTACCTGCTAGCCAGAGTAAACCTTTAATAAACAATTAACGAAATATAACGCATTCGCTTTAGTCACTTGACACAAACATATGCCCCTTGTTTTCCCTATATATTTACATTTCACCTTTTACCTTCACACCAAACACCAACCCTAATTCATCTCCTTCCTCGTCCCCTTATACCTTATCCAGGTCCCTCCCGGCAGCATCGAACATTTTATCTTTAAGGATTCTTTTAAACTGAAGGTGTTAAATAACAAAGTTCGAGCTTCTCCCTCCCTTATCTAATTTCTTGTACAACCAATTAAAATATCGAATGCAGGCTCCTATTAACATTTACTGAACTCCTGAATTTCAACCAGGAACGCCATTTCCGTAATGAAAAACCGAATCGTTAGAGTAATCTAATTCTATCGAAAGAAGTTCTGTAAAGAATTGACCATGATCAGAAAATCACAGATTCTGTTTATCATAACCTTTATTATTATTGTAGAAATTATCATTATCAAACAACCATCTATTTTTCATGATCACAAAACATTATATTTAGTTTGGAATCACCGCAGAATATGACAATTCCAAAAGCCAAACATTAAATATACATTTTCCCTGGAGAAGACCTCGATTCCTTGAAATGGGTTCATTACTGGAAAGAAAAACAATCTCGTCCAGACATTATACAGTAAATGTCTGTTTTCCCTGAAGCTTCTAAAGCTCACATTTAAGTAGCCTGATATTTTGGCCACTTGCAACTCATTTTTGTAAATGCTTTAAGAAATAAACTCACATTTCTAGGTGTGAAATTTGTGCTTTACGAAATTGCTGGAGTTTACTCAGAGGTATTTAATTTAGTCATATCTAAAAAAAAATGATTCATCAGACAAAATACAGACTATTTGATAGTTCAGTGAAATTTTAGGGTCAATTCTGTAGATATATATATATATATATATATATATATATATATAATATATATATATATATATATATATATACATATACATAAATATACATATATAAATATACATAGATATAATATATATATATATATATATATATACATATACATATATACAATATACATATATAATATACATATATATATATATATATATATATATATATATATATATATATATAAAGTGTTTCTTCAAGTTGAACAGTAAATTTAAGTTCAGTAAATTTGTAAGAGTGTATTCAAATAGCTTAAGAGACCTATACTAACCCTGCAACATCTAAAGTCAAGACTATTTTATTTCAGTGGCATTGTGTGTACTGTATACCCAAAAGCAATTGAGTTTTTGAAATGTGGTCTGTAGACAAATATCACATAATATTTTTGTCATACTTTGTATTAAATAACATTTATCAATTATCTCTATTACATTTCACTCTAATCTCTCCATGATTTAGTCTTCATCACACAATCGTAATATAATTTATATTCACATAATAGAATCAAATAAAAATATAAATATAAAAATATAAAGGAAGAAGAATAACAAATTTCCATCCATTAATCTTAGGTCATATTTTTCGGTTCTATAGCCTTATGCTTCTTTACGAAACTTTTATGAAGATTAATGTTTTTAGAATGCTACATTCAGATATTTTCTGCTCTACATTAATTTTTTATGACAGTAAAAAACCATAATGCGACATTTTTCAACGCATATATTTCAACATGAATAACAAAAACTCCGTAATTCTCTCTCTCTCTCCTCTCTCTCTCTCTCTCTCTCTCTCTCTCTCTCTCTCTCTCTCTCTCTCCCGCTACACTGTCACATATTTATAATCAAGAAAACTCACTGTTTTCGATGATCAATTTAACAAAATGCCACAGATGATTATATTTCTTTTATGAAAGACGACCAGTGTTCCAAATCGATATATACTGCAAACATATTAATATAACTCGGCTAAAACAGAACACGAGGACGTCCATGTACTAGCTCATGTCGTTTCTAAAACAATAATGAATAATATAATGTTGGTTACTTTTAAGTTCTTCCTATCGTTAGGAGTAAATTTCATATTACAACACTATAGTCAAATTCTTTTACTGAGGCGCATTTGCACTGACTCGTAGAGGTGTGCTTTTAGCTCGGAAAAGTTTCCTGCTATCTGATTGGTTAGAATTATATTGTCCAACCAGTCAACGATCAGGAAATATTTCCGAGCTAAAAGGGCACCGCTGCGAGTCGGTGCAAATGCGCCTCATTAAAAAAAAAATTGACTACAGTAATTACGATAGTGTGAAAAATAAGGAGCTACATTCCTTTGTAAACGTTAATATACTCAGTCCCTACATGATCCTTAAAGAAATAATAGAATATAGTATTAAGTTCTGTCAGAAGCATAGATAATGAAAGTAATCTTGAGGCTAAAGAGTAGTTTAGGACGAAGTTTCCAGGGATTCATCTTGCATCCTGGCTTTGACTTACAACTGTTGACTGATTACCAGGTACATAATTAACGAATGAGGTCAACATAGGCACAAAGAATTTTACCACAGCTTGCTTTCATGTGGCTATGATCTCGCCAGGAATTCAAAACTTTGCTTTCCATTTATAGTGAGGAACGCCTCCTTACCTCCAACGCTATGATTCCCTTCCCCACAAATATATCACCTAAGCAAAGAACCAGCCAAAATGAAGCTATAAATTTTAGCTACAAACGGACATTTCCATAAACCAACAATTACTCGCGAAACCAAACAACGTATAAATGCAACCTCAGATACATGAAAATTTTCTTTTTATAAATATGATTAAAGAATCCCAGCATATGATACAATCAGATTTGAACAGCAACTAAGCAAATTAACATATTAATAAATATTCCAACACCATGCGCATATGAACTGCATCTCATGACAAATGCGATCCCTCCATCGCAATGCAATTACAGACTCCAGACACAGGCATCGCCTCTTGGGAACCATCTGTTAGTCGATGCCAGAGTTCAGAAGACAATCGTGGACATGGCACCTTAATGGCACTCTCCTTCAACTAGTGATTACGCTAAATTGGACGGCAATAAGAGATACAGTTGGAATTTCTTCCACGACCTACGATTCATTAATCAATAAAATATGATTTATAAATCAATAAAATCTAATGACAAATGTCATCTGCAAGTCGCTTGATTTAACAACCTAATTGATAATTAAATACGGCAGGAATAAAAAAATGCAACTTTAAAACATAATTTTCAAGTTGTCACATAAATGACGATTGGTTTGTCAATTTTTTGTTGAACTTTTTTTTTTTCCATTTTCCTTAATGAGCTGAGTGACTGCCTTTTTTATACAAAGCTAAGCTAAACTACGATAGTAAAAATAAGAGTAATACATCATAAAATTTTGCAATATACTAACTATACTGTGTATCTTACCTGTGATTATATTACCTTTATTTACGATTTATAAATAATCTTTCATTGCTGCCTCTTGTTTCAGAGGAGTTTGAGCTAGATAAGGTCATTAGGATAGTCTACACACAAGCCTCTGACCTTGTTCACACAGGAGTTAGATTTATTGCTGTTATTACTGAAGCATTTCTAATACAAATAATTTAACTCGGTCGCTGTGATATCAGGTTGGAAGTTATGAGATACGGGTATTAAACCAAAAACTGGGTTGCTAAAAGTTCAAATAATATACAAAGTGATTTATATCTTGTAATACTTATGATGTTCATTTTCTATAGGAAAAAACATACTATAGAAAACCCACATGTTCCTAAAATTAACTTAAATTAATTTTCAATAGTCTAGGAATGCCAAGAATCAATAAACACATTCAACTGAACAATTCAATTTGCATCTCTTAGAGGTAACCAAACAAACGATGACCCCATATTTCAATCTTGAAAAACAATCTCCGAATTTGCTAAGTGTTACATCCTCTAAAATAAGCACTTTCAGCCTCTCGTCCCAGGATGAATTAAACCAATTCCTTTGACAAATTTCCAGCCAATGGAAAGGAATTGAAGTCGCGTGAATACCCTCCAAGGTTACCTTCAGAATATGATAAAACCATTTATGCAGTTAGACCAGCATAAGAGGAAAATGAATTATGGGTATTCCGTTTAAAACTGCTGTATCTGTTCCCCTAAGCTGTGAATTACGCACAATATACTGACGATTGTAGGGAGTTACAGACAGCAGAGCAGACTAGCGTAGACGGGTAGCATTACCAACATTGTCCCAAAAACACCTGCTTAGAAACGGAAGGGTAACACCTGGGTCTACCCTTCCAAGGGTGGGTGTGTGTTAACGAAACACCTTTATCCTTTAGAGGAAGGACGCACGAAGGTGTCGGCCTTCCGGCTCTCAGTTAATCTTTTAATAATGTTTTCCTTCTCATAACAATGTTTTGTCCTTGAGTGTAATTTGAGACATCTAGTTTGGTGGAAGAGAATGCTACCGGTCAGGCCACTACACACAGATATATATATATATATATATATATATATATAAAGTTTGGATATTATAATATGTATATACGTAGCTTACTGGTACATAGATTAACTCAAGTTTTAAATTCTTGGATAACTCCCGATCTACCTCCCACCAGTCCAGCCAGTTGTACATGGGTACCAGTATTTTCTGGGGTTACGAAAAAGAGCGCCTGGTTAACAATTTCTCCCCTGAAAATTTGCTGAGATTAATAAGGTCTACCCTTATTTGCCCGTCCTCCAAACGGGAGTAACGCAAAGGACGAATATATATATATATATATATATATACATATATGTATATATATATGTATATATATATATATATATATATATATTTATACACGTGTGTGTAATACCCAGAATTTCATTTAACACCAAATATCCACTAAATGGCGTAATATACAATTAACGCACATTCTTACGAAAAAAATAAAATAACTGACCACAAATCATTTACCTACATATTTGTTAGAAAAAAATGAACCACCTACAACAAATCGGAGGCCTGAAAACGCTCTTTTGATCTTCACCAGAAAATGGGCATATCTTCCACGTAATGTTTACTATTTCCATAATTTACGAAAAAAAATTTTTGCTCCATCGTTCATCTTTGGCCGAAACTCATCCATCATCCGGAGAGGGAGATGGCCGAAGTCCCTCCTGAATATTGAATGAGTTATTGGCTGAAAAACGGTCAGGTGAGTTGATATTAACAAGCTCACCTTTCTGTGGGTCCCAGGAGGACGAGGAGAAAAAAAAAAAAACAATAATAAGACGATAGTGAGAGAAAATAGACACTAGGTAACAATTGGAAAAGAAAATCATTAATATTGCTTTAAACAATAGTAGACAATAGCAAAAGTGATGGCATCAAGATATTAAATGCATCATCTTTGTCTATCACCACTAAATTATAGAAAAATAATATATTTTCCTAAGTAAATACAGTAAATATTAATACTATCCTTATCGTTAAAAAGCCTTTCACTAATAACCCTATAATAGGCTTGAAAAAATTATCTAAAAATCAATATCAAATTACATTTCTCATTTAATTTACTTGTATTTATTTTTTCCCAACATCTCAATTTTTTTCTGATATGTTTACAATTTCCTTTCTAGAGTTGAAAATATTAACATGGCCTATAGTCCATTCCTTTTAGCGATGCATATTTGCACCGACTCGCAACGGTGCCCTTTTAGCTCGGAAAAGTTTCCGGATCGCTGATTGGTTGGACAAGATAATTCTAACCAATCAGCGATCAGGAAACTTTTCCGAGCTAAAAGGGCACCGCCGCGAGTCGGTGCAAATATGCATCGCTAAAAGAAATGGACTATAGTCACCTGATCAAACTCATAAGATAAATGAAAAAAAAAACTAAAAGAGGCGACTTTCGACTATCGTTCGTTCCAAATGAACACAGCTTTGTGAATGAATAACAACTTATCGTAAGCAGTAAATACATCTCGTCCATAATTTCAAGCCTATATATGGCTCGAATTAAGAATGAAGAATACATTTCGCATATCTTCACTGCAGTAAAGACTCGTGTTGGCGTTGCAGGGACTGTTTTAAAGGATGGGACGAGATATGAGTCATAAAAACCTGGTTTTGGACATCAGGATATAAAACGTAATTTATAAGCATGCGTCTCTTGGTAATGAAAGAGGAATTGGGGGATAAAAAAGAAGCAATGAGAGAAACAAAGTTAATAAGAGAAGAATGGTAAAACTAGCAAAGAAGGAGGGTAATTTGAAGTGAAAAAACAACTGAAAAAAATAGAAAATAAATACGAAGCTAAAGAGAAGCCAAAGAAGCCAAATAGGCCAAAAAAAGTAAGTCGTAAAAGGGAATAAATACAGATGACGAATATGCAGATGAGCAAGTATCTGTTTGTAAAAACAACTAACAAAAGTGAAAAAAAAAACTGAAAAGAAAAATAGAAAATAAATACGAAGCTAAAGAGAAGCGAAAGAAGCCAAATAGGCCAAAAAAGTAGCCTATGTCGTAAAAGGGAATAAATACAGATGACGAATATGCAGATGAGCAAGTATATGTTTCTAAAAACAACGAACAAAATATCCAAAACCAAAATGCATCTAGTGCAGAAACAGTTTTGGAATTGCGATCCATTTTTGCACGAAATTGAAAATAAACAATATCAATAAATACCAGGAATAGAACTAAGCAAAGAGAAATGGGATAGCCAATAAGAGCTAGAAGGGGACGAACAGCTGGACGTTCATCTGAATTTGAGAGCAAATGGAGGACATTACGTAAAGTCAATCAATCTCCATTGCCATATCCAAAACCTTTCTTAAAGAGGAAGGACCAATGCTCAAGACCTCACAGCTCACTTCAAATATGCTTTCAGAGAGCGAGAAATGATGCATATATTTCACCAATGTCGTTTTCCCTAAGGAAGGGTAGTTACAGAAAATAAAATTCAACTAGAGCTAAGCCTAATTTTTAATGGCTGAACGAATGATATCCTGCACTGGAAGAAAAACCAATTTATCATATCAGTCTGTTCATAGACCCAAATAGAAGCAAACAAGTACAACGTTGACGCCTCCAATAACAAACTGCGCCACTAAAATCTATATGGCACGCGTTCTCTAGCTTCTTGGACACCAAGGGTCTTCTGTTCAAACACTTCCTACACAACCATATGTCTCCCACACTTAACTCGGATTCCCTCCACTCCTTTTCTTATAAAACTTCCGAATTTTACACCTTTTTCGTCAACGATTCTCTCTCTCTCTCTCTCTCTCTCTCTCTCTCTCTCTCTCTCTCTCTCTCTCTCTCTCTCTAAACCAGCCCAAACTCTCAGATCCAAAATTTCTGACTAAATTTCTAATGTTTTCAACACTAATTCACACGTAATATGAACTTTGTTAACGTCATGTTTTACATTTTGCATTATTATCGCTGAACACCAATATTTAACTTCAAAAATAAATGGAAAATTGGGAATTCTTGCTTTCCAAGATACTCCTATTCTCTTCCAAAACCTTTGCAGCGATCTACTAGATTTCTCACTTTAATTATTCTGCGACTTGCCTCTTTTGAGTTACATTTACTATCAAATGTGTAAATGAATCAAGATTATATTTTCCAATCAATCGTACTGATATTTATTTATTCATCTTTCTGGCCCTATTTACCCTTATCACCTTAATGAGGCACCATCCACATGAAATGAATCTTTTGCAAATCTTCAAGATGTTTCCTTCTAAATTCTAAAAATTTCTAACACTAAATTAAGGTTACAATTTCTCTGTTCCCATATAAACGACTTTTATCAATTTATTTTCCATTATTTCTCCACGAGTAAACTCCCTCAACGCTCTAAGCCCCTTTTAAATATTTATTTTTCTTTTATAATACCAAGTATATTTACAATTGCATTCCATTAAACGTCCAATTGTCCCTTCCTTCGACATTCATATACCTACCACAGACGACACGCACGCATATATACAAATAACTACAAACACACATATATATATATACACATATACATACATTAGTGTGTACCTCATACCTACGTAGCAATGTTTAATGTTTAAACTTCTTTGTATGAGCACCGAAGGTGACAAAAGTTGTGTAAACAAATAACAAGAATATTGGAGATGTAAATAGGCTGAGAGAGAGAGAGAGAGAGAGAGAGAGAGAGAGAGAGAGAGAGTTTAAATTTTTTTACATTTGTAACGCAGGTCACAAAAGTTAATGTGCAAATAAAAACAAAAATATTGAAGAGAGAGAGAGAGAGAGAGAGAGAGAGAGAGAGAGAGAGAGAGTTGAAATTTTTTACATTTGTAACGCAGGTCACAAAAGTTAATGTGCAAATAAAAACAAAAATATTGAAGGAGAGAGAGAGAGAGAGAGGAGAGAGAGAGAGAGAGAGAGAGAGTTTAAATTTCACTACATGTGTAATGAAAGGTCACAAACATTTTGCAAACAAATAACAAGCATTTGGAGATGTAAAATAGGCTGGCTGACAGAGAGAGAGAGAGAGAGAGAGAGAGAGAGAGAGAGAGAGACACAGAGAGAGAGAGAGAGAGATTATCTTTCTTACATCTGCAACGGTCCCAAAAAAGTTGTTCTGCAAATAAAAGACAAAAATATTGGAGAAGTAAATAGGCTTAGAGAGAGAGAGAGAGAGAGAGAGAGAGAGAGAGAGAGAGGGAGAGAGAGAATTTCTCGGGTTCATGAGTAATTTGTCAGGGATGGCTACACACGCCATTTTGCCTTTCAATTTCTTCCTCCAATTTTGGCCAGAGGATTATAGACCAACTTAACGACGTCTTGCAAAATCCTAAAGGCGTCTTGGTTATCCCGAGCGCCCTCCCTGGCCAGCATTGTGTTGTGGGATATATATGCCAGAGCCTTAATACATGGCTTTGTGGATTTTCGATGTCGTCTGCGCAAAGGGACAAAATAAAAAGGATAAAGTTTGTACAAATATTTCACACACACAAAAAAGGGGGGGAAATGTACTACAGAAAAGCTTCAGAGATATTAAAAAAAAAAAGATAATGATACTTTTTTAATCGAAATTTCAGTTAAACAATTCTAACCTATATGGATATTAATAAACAAAATAAAGGTGATATGATTACCATCTAAAAATAATAATAACAATGCAGCTGCTGAAGTTTAGTTAATCTTTTCCGTTACTAATATTATTATTACTATTTCTACGCACAAGAAATCATTAGTACAAGCGGTAATCTTGACTAAAAGCACTTAAGAATAGTTGTGTTAGTACTGATCCTTACGACAACCAGTAATACAGAATTTGCAAAACCTTCCAAATATTTATAAGAAAATCGCTCTCCTTTTAATATTCAGTAGGCGACTTTTTGCAGCTGGTCTTAAAATTTCTCTTTTGGTTTATTATTCCCAAAGGAAAAATAAAAGTGAGTGAGTCGGTTTCTCCTTCCCTATTCTCGCATTTTCCTTAACAACAATTTCTCATTCTTTCCCTCTTTTTAATAGTTGTTTCTTCATTTCCGTTTTATCTCTTTTGATATTTTCAGAATATCTTTACACAGACAACTTTCTAATCTCTATTTTTCAACATCAGTTCTTATCACCTCTCTTTCTTAAATCGTCTTTTGATCTCTGCCTCTGCATATTTTACTATAATCATTTTCTCCATATACATCAGTTCCTTATGTGTTTGTTTATCTCTCTCTCTCTCTCTCTCTCTCTCCTCTCTCTCTCTCTCTCTCTCTCTCTCTCTCTCTCTTTCTCTCTCTCTCTCAATGAATATATTTTTCCTAAGAGCTAACCTTTGTCGCAAAATGAAAATGAAACCGAATTGCAGACGACAGTAATGAAAAGTAAACAGCGCCGTATTCGTAGCGGCATCCTACATTTCAAAAGAAAAAAATGTCAGTAAAATAAACGATTTTGCTCTATGAATATGCGGATAATATAGCTATTCCAATTTATATTTGGAATTGCTACAGGAAACTGTTTTATTTACCTATTTGCCAAGCTATATATCATATATGGGGAAAGGTTTTTTATACTAAAAAGTACCAGAGCTATTGCCATTTTTAAATAAAATTGTTCTGTTACATTGTATAGGACACACAATCATATAGCTATTGATGTCTCCACGTGAAATTATTCAAGTTATATAATAAAGTTATACTTCATAGTTTGAATAACAGTGATACTGTCCAAGTTTCCCAATCTATAATCCAATCCATTGACATCTCTCTGTAACAATTGTGAACTTTTTGTGAAAATGCTCTGTAAAAGTGTTTTCCATATGATATCAAATAACAATTGTCACGTTTATTACCTAAGTTCTTAATAACAAATCCAACAACTTGAGTCAAGTCTAGATGCAATTTTTAAAATGATCTAGTCCAGCAGCTTGTTATTTCTAAATCAAATTACTTCATAAAATTCCTCCAACTTACTTAAATTCAAATTAAAGTAAAATTCCTTCAATTTGAGATTTAATATCAAAGTAAAATTTTTTCAATTTAAAATCAAATTTCAATACAATTCCTTCAATTTAAAATCTAAAGTTGAAGTAAAAGTCCCCCAATTTAAGATCTAAAATCAAAGTATAATTTCTGCAATTTAGGATCTAAACTTGAAGTAAAATTCACCTAATTTAAAATCTAGAATTAAACTATAATTTCTTCAACTTAAGATCTAAAATTAAAGTAAAATTCCTTCAGTTTAAGATTAAATAAATGTTATTTCAATGCAGAATAATGGCAAACTATCATAAGCAATATATTAATAGTATCAAATTAACTTCTAAAATGACACAAATGTTATTTCATAGCCAAATAATAGTATTGGTAATATACTACTGTAAATGCATAACCAAAATGCTGAAATGTTACTCGCTAGAGTTTGACGGCCAAGTATTGATAGTGATGTTCGTATACGTCTAGCATCATGTGAGTCCCTTATAATAGCATATTAAGGGGGCTATAAATAGCGGCGATTCGTGTTAACAGTAAAGTGAAAGTAAAAAAAAAAAATGTACGTTGTGTTATCACGTGAGTCAATAATTCATCTGATATAATGAGGTACTGCAATTACTGATGTTACTTTTCTTAATACAATTATATACTTTTATTTATAAATAGTGGTGGAAATTCTTTAACACCATTATCAATAGTCATCAGCATCATCATTAATATAAACATGACCCATATTCCTGAAAAAAAATAATGAGGATGATTTTCAAACCATAATAATAATAATAATAATAATAATAATAATAATAATAATAATAATAATAATAATAATAATAATAATAAAATTAACGAAAAATAAAAAATGGCAATACCCATAACAATTACAAGAAATCCAAATATTTAAAGAAAAAGAAATTGAAATAACGTTGCCGTTTTTACAGGGCATAAGAAAAAAAAGATTTGCCAAGGCGAAAATGACTAGAGACTCACGTAATGGCTATCAAAGCCGAAGGTTACCTGTGTCTCGGAGCCGGTAATTATTGTTCATTACCAACCATTCATTCAACGCGCAGTAATCACTTGTATACACTTGGCGAATGTCAAACGACTCACCTCCAGTTTTGCCTGATTTATTGCTCTTCGCTCTGGCGAGGTCCTCAATCGTGACCTCCCATTGTTCATTTGGTAATGATAATAAAAGATGATGACATTAATGGCTGTGACGCTGAGCTTCGTGGTTCTGTCATTGAAAACTCTTATTGCTATTTCTTATTATTACGAAAGCAACAGCTAGAAACGTTTGTGGTTTGGTATTCGTATCATTTCCCAAATTAACAAGCTTTTGACTTTTATTGTATTTTGTTTCAATCTGAACTCATTCTTTCTTGTTCCTCATCCTCTCTACTTTGATGATTCAGTCCTTCCTTTTACTTAGTACTCTCCTTCCAACAATGCACATGAAAATTAAAGAAAATCACCCTCGTTTTGAAAAAGGACACATTCTAATATAAGATCCTATATCCTCCATTCCTGGCGTCGAGTTACCTCCTTTCTTGATTTATTTCTTGGTGGCCATTTTGTTTTTATTCTACAGTATGTTTTGCATATCATTTTTGCATTTGTGAACCTCGTCTTTTCCGCCATCAGTTAACCGCGCTATCGATGCTTTATCATTATCTATTGAAACTTTCCACACTATCATCTTTATTTTATCATAATTATTATAATCATTATAATTATAATTATTATCAACATTAGTAGCAACTGAAGTATATATATATATATATATATATATATATATATATATATATATATATATATATATATATATATATATATATATATACAGTATATAGCATCTTAAGTATATATATATATATATATATATATATATATATATATATATATATATATACAGTATATATATACATATATATATACATATATATATATATATATATATATATATATATATATATATATATATATATATATATATATATATATATATATATATAAATTGATGCATCCATGCCCGAACATAAATTAGGCTATAATCTTTTCTATTTTACAAATTACATCTTTAATCTCTTTATCTACAAACCACTAGAATTTGTCTTTGACACGCCACAACAACAAAACCGCACGATGTGGCACGATGGTAACAGTGGGGCTTTCGTCGTGGCAACATCGACCCATTCATAACTTTTATTGTTTTTCGTTACTGGCAAACTCATTCAGATTTGGCCCTCGGTGCTAAAGTGAAAGTGCTGGTAATTATGTGGCCTGGTAGGATGTAGAGAAATGAGGACCTTCATCCCCCAATGCCCACAAGAAGATAGAAAAAACAAAAACAAAACAAAAACACGACAATAAATAAATTATCACTTTCAAAGAACCTGAAACAAATTGATGAGGTGAAGGTGGCTTAAAGTTTGTCTAACTGTTCTTGAATAAAGGTGGGATTAATGAGAGATAAAGTTCAAGTAATTACACGAAAATGTATGATAAAAGAGTTGTTAAAAATACTTAGAATCAGATATCAGAAATAAGATAACAGTTTGTTGATATAGGAAATTGATTATTGCAAACTAATTATAAATTGATAATTATGTATAACATAACGGCAAATCAATTCTATAAAACTGCATAATAGCAATAAAAAGAAAATACTTGAATTTCTATAAAAGGGCTGTTTTACAAACCCCCTGGAAAAATGTAGAACAACGTAATCCAATAATGTCCTCGTAAATGGAAGGATTACATTTCATTATAATAATATATGGAAAAGGCAGCGCATTTAGGAGAAGTGATTACAAACGCAATAATACAATGCGAGGAAATGGAGAGCGGGAAAAAGTAAGAGGAAATAGAATGGCTACCGGGTACCATTCAGGCACAAATAGAGAAAAAACTAATCAAGAGAAGTGTAAAATGCAAAGCAACTCTAGGAATAAATTAGGAATTTAATGAAATTATGGTGAGATGAAAGTCGTGATTAAAAGATATATAATTAGGTTAAAATTTTTAAACCAAACCAATAAGATAAAATGTAATTCAAAACTAATAATAATAATAATAATAATAATAATAATAATAATAATAATAACAATACGAAGAAGATTAAGAACTGTATTTCAATTAAAATCAATTCAGCAGTAACAGTGTACAAACTGATCAAAATTAATCAATATACTTTAGGATACTGATCAAACTTTAATGATGTACAAAATAATAACAAAAAACAATTAGCAGTTTAAAAACCCACAAAATCATAACGCGACAAAAATAAGGTGAAAAATGCAACTCGACAGATATAATAAAATATTCGTATAATACATTAGCACAAGCGCAGTTGTTTAAATTTGCAAACCAGAAAATGCAGCTTTAAATAACGTGGGACAAAAATAAAATTACCATATAAAATGACAGGGTACACACACAGACTAACTACATATATATATATATATATATATATATATATATATATATATATATATATATATATATATATATATATATGTGTGTGTGTGTGTGTGTGTATGTATATATATACACATATATATATGTATATATATATAAATATATATATATATACATATGTATATACATATATATATATATATATATATATATATATATATATATATATATATATATATATATATGTATATAAGATATGGCAAAATGTTCTGACACAACAACAACAAAAATAAACAATGAACAGAAGACAACTTGTTAAATAATCATTCCAAGCAAGCCAATCCACAATGACAAAGAATATTAGCTGCATAATGAATGGCACTGTATAATCAATGAGGAAATTATCACCAGACAATGCAACAACAAACAGCGAAAAAGAACAAAAAAAAAAAAAAAAACTTTTAAACACACGAAACAAGACATCTCGGAATGACGAATAAGCTCGCGTAGTATTATGAATGTCGTTGTTTTATGAATGAGATAACACTCCGGAAGGAAAAAAATATCGTCATATTTATCTCGCGCTAACGTCGTACCTCGTTAAGAAAGGAGTCATGATGGCCGAGATCTAATGGATTCCCAGCATCCAGACGTGAAATATAAATTCAAACAGCTGAATGCAGCAGAGTTTAATTTCGCCGTGCATTTATCAACTCCCTATCTCACTCACAAAAGAAAAGAAAATAAATCGCGTACATAAAAAAAAGAAAGGAAAAAAGATGATGTATTCGAGATAAAACACATTCCTTCAGATGTTATCAGTGCGCATGGCTCTCTAGACTCTTTGTCGTAAGTGGTATATGTTGTCTTATTATTTGCTATAATTATGGTGCAGATGTGTAGTCTTTTTGTAGTTCCCGTTCTTTTTCTCTTTTGCCTTTCCTTTTTAGTTTCTTTTGATTCTTTTGCTCAACAATAACAAACAGGTGGGATATGTTCAAATAAATAATTTGATAAAGTCCATATTTTGCAATTTGGTGATTTTCTAATAAAGGAGCTTTGACGAGAGAGAGAGAGAGAGAGAGAGAGAGAGAGAGAGAGAGAGAGAGAGAGAGAGAGAGAGAGAGAGAGCGTTGGGGGCAATCAATAAAAAAATCAAAGTCAGAAATAAGATGGGGAAAAGACCTACGAAAGGACCCTTGAAAAAGGAACCGTATAGGCTTCGACATAAAAGGGTAAGCCGAGAGAGGCGTTAATTGTACACTTTCCAAGAGGCCACACTTAAAAGAAAAAGAAAAAATCTGATGACTCATTATGACGTGATTCGTGTCATTAGTTTCACTCTTGGTGTAGTCCCTGAACATCTCAAAAAGGCTATTTCGCTTCGCGCTCTTCCTCCGCTCCCTCGCGTCATTAGCAGGAAGGAACGCAAAGCTATCTCACATCTGGATGGCCCAAGTTTCTCATGTAGATGTCTACTTAATTGGCTGCTGGTTTTTCTTTGCTGGTTTCGCTGCCTTATTCTGAACTTTATTGTATGGTGGTTAATTACTGTTGCTGTCAGTTTCTCTTATTTAGAGGCTTCCTTGCTTTGCTGAAATCGGGGTTTACGTTGATGCTTCGTATTTAGACCGTTTTATATCTCCAAAATGGCTGGCATTGTTGCTGTTGTTGTTTTTTTTCCCAAATCTATATCATCCATTTCGTTAAATGCTTTGTAACTCATGCATCGTTTTTCTTGGTCTAGAAAAGGTTGACTTCTGGTTTTAATACTTAACATTGCATTTCCTTGATTTTTATATCAATTCTAGCCCATATTTCTCAAGATAAAACTGGTTCTTTTAAGTTAGTTTTTTCACAAATTTTCCTATTTTGTCGAATATCTCTAAATGAAATAAAGTCTTGTTGAATTGGTAAAAACGTCCAACTGACTTTCATTACGTGCTAGGGAGATAAAGGAAACAATAATTTGATATTTCAACAAGGGAATTCTTTCCTCTGAGACGAAATTTTATCAAAATATTGTTTCATCCATCTCAGACTGATGCTTGGAATTTCTAAACCTTCCAGGTCGAATTTCTCATCTCAAACTTCTTGGCATTTTGCTTTTAATTCTAAAGCTCTGAATGTAGTCTAAACAGCAATTTCCATCAAGAAAAGCCAAACTTGACAGCTTCAGCCTTTTTGTAATGATCAATCTTACTCGCACAAATTCCATGATATCTAAGAGCACCTTCAAACGAGCATCTTGCGTGCATCTAAATTTTACAATAGAGAGGAATAATTGGCTTTAAAGCATTATATCAATGGCGTGATAAATTTCACTCAAAAACGCTCTTAGATCTGAACCCTTTGGCTTCATGTGTGGGATTTACATGGCCATGCCACATGAATAACACCCTTGTCTTGACTCTCCTGTTTAATCAGATGCAGTTCCTCTTATCAGTTTATACGGACTCTTAACAGAATAGGAGGCCTGGTTGCCACAAGGCCCGATAGTCTGAGAACAAAATCATATTGCTAAGAGTACCTAACTCTCACGTTTGAATGATTTCTATTTACAAATGGGTTACTTCCCTGTGTCTTTGGCTATAATTATCATTTCTGAATTAAGAAATTTCTTGAACTCCAGTATACATTTTCCATGGTTAAAATGATGGCTTTCTTTTTTTCTCATATGTAATCAGGTGATGAATTACTTTCGGTTGTGCTAGTTCCCTTAAACATTGGAATACATACACACAGATACACACACACACACAGACACACACACACACACACACACACACACACATATATATATATATATATATATATATATATATATATATATATATATATATATATATATATATATATATATATATATGTGTGTGTGTGTGTGTGTATAGTGCTGAAACATTAATATACAGTATATCGCACAAATCTAGTATCCATTAGTATCATAATATATCTTTAATGTTCCCAATGCAGGATATATATATATATATATATATATATATATATATATATATATATATATATATATATATATATATATATATATATATACATATATATATATATATATATATATATATATATATATATATATATATATATATATATATATATATATCACATCATCCCTTTGCCTCTTCTAAACCAGATCACGGCCTCATAAATTCTTCTGGCAGCCTGGAAAACTTATAAAATAAGTTGCTGACACTGTAACCGCAGGGAAAATTAAATGGAGAGGTTTGCAGACGCAGATGTGTTGGTCCACATATTTATAAAAACAACTCGAGATTCCTAAACTTCTTCCGTAAAATCCGTCCTTTTTTAAGTTCATTCACTTATCAATTTCCTTTTAACTTATCATCTTGTATTTGAATTGAGAAAATGAACAGATTATGAATGACAGGATATGGCCTGATTGGCATTGAGGTAGAGCATATATAAAACTGAATGAAAATATCCTGATTGAAATTGATAGAAAATGTCATAATTGTTTATGACAAATGAGCAACGCCCCCCGACCATATATACGTCCTAAACTCCCCTGCCAAATCAAGTCACCCCACCAACCACATAAACCAATCGGTCCACAGCACCCGTTACGTCACCGAAATATTAGACAGCCCGTAAACATCTACCGTTATACGACGTTATTGGACTCCATCCTTCGATTAAGAAATCCGTTATCCGTTTGGAAGGGAAATAGCGCCTGCGGTGGTGAGGAACGGCATAAGATAAATTCATGTGGAAAAAAATAGAAAAAAAGAAAAAAACAGATCATCTTCCTGAAGAAAAGAATTCGGTCGTCTTTAATGAGTCGTGAGATATCTGTATGCGATCGTCCGTGACAAGTCCCTTCGTTTCTTCGGGATGCCCTGAAACCAGCGCCCCGGGAACACCGGAACGAATTGTTTCCCCGATACTGATACCGCTCTTTTATTCGTTTACCTCCCCTGGCCCTACCACCCTAGGTACCGGCCGTCACCCATCTCTTCTCTTGTCAAACCCCCCATTCTCCCTGCCACCCCCATCACCAACAGTGCCACTACCTTCCTTATCCTTCATCCAATCTCTCTTTTTTTTCCAGCTTTTCTTTCACGGGTTGTCAGCAGACCTGGATATGAGGTTTTCTATTTTCATATATATCTTTTTATCCTCAACTGTCCCGTCCCATAACTTCTTATTAATTTCAGGACTCAAAACAGACTTGAGGCTTTATAATAATAATAATAA
>NC_090751.1:18403665-18413665 GCF_036898095.1 Palaemon carinicauda | reverse complement strand
TGAGGTCAGGGAAAGGTTACATCACTTTAACGCTATGCTAAGGTATATTTCAACCAGTCTTATCCCATTGGGCCACACTTCGATTATGACCCTTCAAGTCACCTCTGAGCCATTTGGGTCTCATGGCTATTCTGTCTCCCTTCAGGGTAATTTGATAAAAACTATTTTTATCTAATATATCTTAACAATACATCACGTACAATTAGAATCAAAAGAATGCAGACACTCGGGGGAAATCTTTCGTTAGACGTCTCTATTGTTCCCATGACAAAACAGACAAGGCGTTGCTCTTCTTACTACTTCTACGAAATGGGCAGAGCCTTCTCCAACCTTAGCGAACTAAGGACAGTAAAGGGCTGTCTTTGTTAGCAAAATCATAAAAAGTTACAAATCGAGTTGCCATATTTCAATTCTTTATTATCATTTGACATCTCAACTATTCACAGTAAATACAAAACGCACACACATTATATATATATATATATATATATATATATATATATATATATATATATATATATATATATATTATAATTATTATTTTTTCGTAGGTGGGGCCAAGTAAACACTGTAGCAAAGGGTGGGGGTGGAGGGTGGAGGGTGGGGGGGAGTTTCCTCTTCACAACCCCTTGCCCCAGCCAGTCCGATACTGAGGAAATAAAGAAGTAATTTCTGTTTTAGGGGGTGTGGAGGGAAGTTGAATGAGTATTCTTGATACAACCTGTAAGGTATTGTATCATTGACAGATATTATTCGAGAACTGTTAGTGTTCTAGCAAATATTATTAACCGTATTCATTATTGGTTGATTTGTAAAAGATAGCAGAAGTAGAATAAAGTAGTAGTTGTTGTTGTTGTTGGAAGTTTGATAAGTAACGAAATTCAAGTATCACCATTGCATAATAGATAATCAGTGATGGATACAATATATACTGATGACTTCATAACACCTTGAATACAACAAGAATTTATCATTTCGTATCGAAAATAAGTGGAGGTAAATGAGGACGCTATTATCCTCCTGGCAAAGGCTATCAGAAAATTGTATCAATGACAAAGCATATAAAAAATACAAGCTTTCTAGTCTCAGAACGACATAATTTTCCAAAATTTTGTCATGAAACTATAATATACATATTTTCCCAAAATACATTTGTCAATAAATTGTCGGAAAAATAAATTTTCAGATGGCGTAAGCACAAAATTATTCCCCATGCTAATACCCTGACTGCAAGTTATCAATAATTATATAATTGCTAGTAGCTTCATCTTGAAAAATTACATTCCCTGGAGATCAAACTGACTTATCAATATGCATATATATTCATAGTTGTCATACAGTTTGGAGTAATGGCAGTAGCCTACTAGACACAGATCCCGAAATAGCAGGGATAAATTGACCCTCAAAGGGCATATGACAAGCAATGACCTGGAAAAGAAAATCAGAATACTGATGCTGTAATTTTCAGCACAGTTTGAGGGCTCTATGAGAGTTGGTTCTTCAGGTCGTTTTCTCCGGTAGTATCGTGGAAACTGTTAAATTAGACTTTTGAAGCTTCTCAGGAATGGGTTCAGTCACACGAGGGACTAATTTCAGGCCGTCATCTTTACAGAATCCAAATTCTTCCATGTAGATTCCAACTGTGCTTTGAACTGATCCAGGTCCATAAACATTGTGCGGGCCAATATTCACCTTGGCAGAACTCTCACAAAATTTACGTTTGTCCCATTATCATTATTATTATTACTATTATTATTATTATCATCATTATCATTACCTCCGCCAAGGAGGTCATGTTTTCACCTCGGTCTATTTGTTTGTCACCAACCCAACTCAAAATGTTACGGGCGAATTTTGACCAACGTACTACAAATATATTAAAACGATGTATTCAGGCCGAATCTCTCTCTCTCTCTCTCTCTCTCTCTCTCTCTCTCTCTCTCTCTCTCTCTCTCTCTCTCTCTGAATGTCATTTAGGAAGGTATAACTCAAGTATGGTATTTTCTTTATTGTTATTTTACATCGAACCATATCTGAAAGTACTTTTTCTTTCATCGGTGACTTGAACAAGACTAATGTCGAAATAATCCAATGTAGCTGTTAACTGAAGGAATTGTTTAGCTGCCATACTCCAATAATTTCTACATGATTTTGCGGATTCATGACATATATATATATATATATATATATATATATATATATATATATATATATATATATATATATATATATATATATATCCATATATACATAAATATATATCTATATATATATATATATATATATATATATATATATATATATATATATATATATATATATATATATAAATGTGTGTATGTGTGTATTCAGTATTTGCAGTGGATATTCGAAAAGTCAAATGATGAAACAATGAAATATGGCAACTCGATTTGTAAAACCTTAATCCTTTCACTAGCAAAAACATCCCTTTGCTGTCTTTGATTCGCTCAGGTTGGAGAGGGCTCCGCCCATTTCACGGTAGTAGTAAGAAGACCAACACTGTGTCTGTTTTGTCATGGGAACACTAGAGACATCTGGCGAAAAATGTGTCTGCTTTCTTTTGATTCTAACTGTACCTGCATTGCATTTTCATATCCCCCTTTTTTAACAAAAATATTAAAATACATTATTACATACTGCATATCACAAACTGCTCACAAAACAAGGTCATTCTGAAAGCAAAATAATGTGATGCACTTTTACACGAAACCCCTTTTTCATTTTAGGTTACTTTGCCAAACAGCTTCTTCAAATGATTTGTTGACTTGTCGTCGCATGCAAGAGTAAATTCGAAGAAGTTCTGGCGTCTTGCCAACTACCCCACTTTTCAATAAAAAAAAAAAGCAAATAACAAGAAGGGACAAATAAATCAAAGACCCTCATCCCAAAACCACTCCCACCCGCTTTTCAAAAACTGGTTCCTTGTTTTGTGGGAATCCATCAAAAGTCGTTGGAACAAGAAACTTTGCGAGTAATTGCACAAAATTAAACTCAATTTTCTGCACCGCACTGTCCGCACGCATGACTCTTCATTTACTCCTCGTCTTTAAAGGGTAATTTACGAACTGAAATAGATCATGGTAACGTAAGGGAACATGCAACTGCTCGAAGAAAATTATTAACTTGAAAAGATAAAATTATATAATTATTTTAGAACGGTGTTGACATTAAATTGTAAAATAATGCTTTGGTCTCAGTAAATGATCGATCACACGCACACAAAAGTATGGGAATGTTTAAATGGAGAGTAATCGATTCTTGCTGATTGAAATTCGCTTTTGAAATTGAATGGTACCCCATACATAAGGGATTCATCTCCATCCAACCAATCCCAGTGCCGGGTGAATGGCGAGGGTTTTGGGGAGTAATAACGTTTCACACTGTAGAGGGTCGCATTATGGTCGGACAGTCAATGAAGTAGGTATTACTTTAAATAACAAACAGCTTTGCAGGTCTACATTAGGTTTTTGGTATTAATAAAGACAATAAAAACTTAAGAGAGTTTTCTTGAGTTCCACTCCTTTTTAAAAAAAAAAAAAAAATTAACGCGAATCTTGCAATAGGACTTATACGAAAGGGAAAACCAAATGAACTTCAAGTTACTTATTTATAATCAGGTTTAATTTAATTGGTATGAATTCCAATTGATCTATTACTCAGTACACGGATAACCCTTACATAACTCGCAATCTGCAACCAATGTTGAAAAAAAAATGTACCATGCATAAAAATAGAAAATCCTTTAGACCTTAATTTGTTATATATATATATATATATATATATATATATATATATATATATATATATATATATGTATATATATATATATATATATATATATATAATATATATATATATATATATATATGTGTATATATATACATATATATATATATATATATATATATATATATATATATATATATATATATATATATATATATCTTTTCTATGTCATTTAAATCTATAAAATAAAATGCGTAGATATGATTCATATAAATGTGACGAAAGGTTAATTCCCGTACATTAAGCTTTTACTTGTTAAGCAGCATATATCGCCTTGAGCTAAAATCGTGTACTAAGCCATTTTTACCTGAGACAAAAGCACTTATTTGAGATAAAACATACATCTGAGCTAGGGTTGAATACTTTCAGATTTAACATGTAGCCTACTACCTGTGTAAAAACATGCAAGATAATTTCCTTTGATAACTCGTACACCTGTAAGAGAAGTCCATCTTCTAAGTTGAGCATTTTCTAACAAAGTAGCATGTATTCCCTAGAAATGAAATATTCCCCAGAAATATAAAATGTAACATTTTCGCAATGGTTAGAAAACAATTCTTGGTGCATGAAACCTTTATTCGCGCGAAGGAAAGCTATATTTACGAGAGATAAGATTTATCCCGACAAGGTAACATACTGCAAAGCCACGTATCAATCTGTCAGTCATTCCCCTAGAGATAATTGTAACGACGGAACCAGAAATGATCTTATTAAGGACTGAACTGGGCAACATCTTCACCGTAATCCTCGAAGACGTGGAAATGAGAAACAGCGCGTGCTTGCAAATTGCACGATAATCTGATCGGGGGTGACTTCACACGTCAAAATCCGCGAAGTGAAAGCAATTGCGTGATTCGAACCATGAAATTAGGGAAGGCTTAGTCTTTTTTTTTCTTCTTCTTCCTCTCTCTCTTTCTCTCATATTTCAAATCTGAACAAGAGAGCGTGAAGACTGTTGCCGAGTACAAGCAAACAAAGGAAACAAAACAAAGACGAGACAATTTCAAAATTAAAAATGTATTGGTAAACTCTTATTCAAAACATCGACAAGTAACCACAGCGACAGTAATTTTTTAAATCTCAAAGCGCAACATTATTTCTTTATTGTAATCAAGGCATCATAGAACTTTTTGAAATATTCAAATGTTTTCGTATTCCAGTTTCAAATACAAATGCGTTGTATACTGTACATAACGAGCCTTTAGACGAGAGAGAGAGAGAGAGAGAGAGAGAGAGAGAGAGAGAGAGAGAGAGAGAGAGAGAGAGAGAGAGAGCACTACAATGAAAACAAGTGATTCACCCTTTACCTGAGGTTAAGTAATCCAATAAGGCACGAGAAAACAACAGACACACGTAAAAACAAAGGACACCTGAAAAAAAGACTATCTGCAAAGCACCATGGAAAAGAGAGAGAAAAAAAAAGATGGGAGGGTAATATATACTAGTCAGTAAGACGCAGAAATACATTCCAAAGGGTCATGGTGGGAAAGGAACAGGCTAAAAGCGTAGTCTATTGGAGGAAGAAAACCTGTCCATACTGGAGAAACAGAACGAAAGAAAGGCCTGTACACCAGTAGTAAATAAAAGAAGAATATTCGCCGAAGGAAAAGTAGCCAGACGGAAACCTGGAAAAATGGTAGGGAAATACTTGTGCAAAATATGAAAAAAGTGCATTAAAGAGATATTATGAAAAGTATGTTTTAGAGGAAAACTAATACAGCACCAGTGAATAGTTCATGCTCATATGAAAAAATTCAAGTGCCTGAAGATAATATGGATTAGAATTTTTTTTTTTTTTTTTTTTTGGTATAAATTTAGACGTTTCCACGAAGTTGAACAAGTCAAATTACGCATTAACTTTAAATGTTCCTAGAAGACGTAACTTCCAATGCTGCCCTGTTTGAGATATAACACCATGACCATCATTCAACAAACCAACATCAACACTGTTATTTCAGAAGGATAAGATGTAAATATCAGTACACAGAAACTCAACACACTAACATCAGCCCTCTTATTTCAGAAAGATAATATTTTAATATTAGTACACAGAAACTCGCATCCCTTGTGTGCCAAATATCCTGTCTGTATACAAATTTACGTCACGTAGATATATACTGGTTGTAACTGACACAGCGAATAATTATTTTACATAAAGAACCTATGGTCGTCATTTATACACAGCGTCGGAAGAAATCTTCAATGAGCATTTAACTTTTGTAATGACTAGAGAACAGTTCCCGAAAAACCAGCCATATTGGTTAATGAATATAGCAATCAGCATACTGCATCCCTTTCTAACGACACTTTCAACATTTACCCTTAAACACCTTCGAATATTGTATAATTCTAATACCATAATTCATACAATTTCTCCCCCCATTTCATCATACATCATAGCTGATCTCGTCGTTTTCAGTAACATTTTTTTTTATGAATAGTAACACTAGATATGATCTGCGCTAATCAGTATCCAATAAATAAGATGAAAACACTGTTTATAGGTGGCTTTCATGTTTCTCTTTTATCACTTTTGTCTATAAACTTGTGTCATATTGGGAAGTCTGTTAGCCTGCCATCGTAATTTCATCAGACGGTATTTCAAGTTTTGCATCATATGCATATGTTCTTCAAATACAAATACAGGGAGAGCTGGGGTGCTGTATAATGGGGTATTATCTCTGTAATTCAATTCGTTTTGGATTGGAAACGGATTCGATGACCATAGCAATTTAGAAACCTGGTTGTGATTTCGTTTAATTGTTCAGGAATCTTTCAATCTAATAAGTTATATACTTTAGGATTCTTTCATGGTCAGGTCAAAATATATTTTGAGTGTATTCATGGGAATTTCTGTTCGTTTGATAATAACGATATTAACAAATATGCAAAAGTGAAATAGTAATGATCAATGTGAAGCTGCAAGTAAAGAAATGAGATCACGCATTAATTAACAATATAGAAAAAAAATAAGATTAAAATTCAATAATGATAATAATGAAGCCAAACAAAATGAACCTCACCGAGCATCCCTTAAACAAGATGAATAAATATTTCATTAAGAAAATAAATATCATTATTATTACTATAAGCTAAGCTATATCCCTAGTTGGAAAAGCACGATGCTATAAACCCAAAGGCTGCAACTAGGGAAATTAGCCAGGTGAAGAAAGGAAACAAGGAAATAAATAAACTACAGTATAAGAGGAGTATAAAAACAATAAAAAAATATTTTAAGAACAGTCACAATATTAAATCAGATCCATCATATATATATATATATATATATATATATATATATATATATATATATATATATATATATATATATACATGTTTATATATGTATATATATATATATATATATATATATATATATATATATATATATATATATATATATATATATATAAAGAGAACAGGAAGAGGACAGCGGAAGTCCATGGTACAGAGGCTATGGCACTACCCAAGACTAGAGAACAATGGTTTGATTTTGGAGTGTCCTTCCCCTAGAAGAGCTGCTTAACATAGCTAAAGAGTCTCTTCTACCATTACCAAGGAGAAAGTACCCACTGTACAATTACAGTGCAGTAGTTAACCCCTTGAGCAACCTCAGGGTTGTCAGGTGTATCAGGACAGAGGAGAATGTGGAAAGAGTGTCAAACTATTCGTACTATGTGTAGGCAGACAAAATATGCCGTAACCTGAGAGATGGATACAATGTAGTAAAATGTGGTCAGTCAAAGGATACTACTATCTAGCAGTAGTATCTAAACGGGTGGCTGGTGCCTTAACCAACCGTACTCGTATCAAACAAGTACATGACAAGAATCTTCAAAAACCGAAAAAAACGTACATGACATAGATACGTAAAAAGAAAAAAGTGCATCATATTTAGCCTTATTAGAGAAGAAAAGTAACGCTCACATTATTGTCATAAAAAAAACATCCCAACCATGGGGGTAGTTGAGAAAGACGAAAACTTTTACACATTAGCCCGTAGAAATAACAATAACAATTCAGGTAGCAATAATCCGTATGTATATATCGTATAGCTCTCTCTCTCTCTCTCTCTCTCTCTCTCTCTCTCTCTCTCTCTCTCTCTCTCTCTCTCTCTCTCTCTCTCTCTCTCTCTCTCTCTCTCGATAAAAGTTGTTCAAGCATAACCGAATGATGATTAGACTAAATTATAATTCCCCTAGTCCAAAAGAATTAAGAAAAAAGACTGGAAATATAAATCATGGAAAAAAGACATGAAAAAATAGGACCATCTTTTTAGACAAGTTAAGGAAATTCAAGAGAGAGAGAGAGAGAGAGAGAGAGAGAGAGAGAGAGAGAGAGAGAGAGAGAGAGATTCTTGCTTTTCCTTTCATTCTCAATTTTGGCATCTACAATAGAGAGAGAGAGAGAGAGAGAGAGAGAGAGGAGAGAGAGAGAGAGAGAGAGAGAGAGAGAGAGAGAGAGATGCTTGCTTTTCCTTTCATTCCCAATTTTAGCATCTACAATCGCTCCCCACAATCATGACCTGCCAAATTATTAGCAAATCGTATTCCTCGATAATTATAGCCTGATTAGCTATTAAACCCCGTAAGACTATTCATGGAGCAGCAAGCAGCGAGTATCCTTGAATACATTATGATTATTGTCTGATCTCATTGCGATGACGCTACAGAGCATTCGCCGTAATGAAATTCGCCTTTCGGGACGAGGGGAGACTCATTTCTTGGACAGTTATTATTACTGTTAATATGGTTGGTATTTTTGGGGTTAATTAATATTGTTTCTATTGCTATCATCTCTGGGTTTATTATATAAATGATTATTTGTTTTTGTTATTAAAATCAGACACCTTTTATGCATTGCTAGTTTTTACCATCTTTCAGATACCCTTGAATAATCAGCAGTTAGTACTGAAGCTTAGAATGACGTTAGAGAGAGAGAGAGAGAGAGAGAGAGAGAGGAGAGAGAGAGAGAGGAGAGAGAGAGAGAGAGAGAGAGAGAGAGAGAGAGAGTACTTCTAATTACAACTACCTGTTTCCAACAAGTTAAAACGAAGAATATTGATTTTTTCGGTTTAAAACAACTAAGACACAAAAAGACAAAAATCATGTAAACAGAGACAGGCGGTTATTATTACTGTTAATATGGTTGGTATTTTTGGGGTTGATTAATATTGTTTCTATTGCTATCATCTCTGGGGTTGTTATATAAATGATTATTTGTTTTTGTTGTTAAAATCAGACACCTTTTATGCATTTCTAGTTTTTTACCATCTTTCAGATACCCTTGAATAATCAGCAGTTATTATTGAAGCTTAGAATGACGTTGGAGAGAGAGAGAGAGAGAGAGAGAGAGAGAGAGAGAGAGAGAGAGAGAGAGAGAGAGAGAGAGAGAATACTTCTAATTACAACTACCTGTTTCCAACAACTTAAAATGAAGCCTATTGATTTTTTCGGTTTAAAACAACTAAGACACAAAAAGACAAAAATCACGTAAACAGAGACGTTACCCTAATATATACTCCCGTATTACATTCATACATACAAATTAGCAGTGTCCCATTTCCATAAATATATATTGACAAAATTATCCATATGGTGCGCGAGCATGAATTCAAATTGTTCGTACGTAGCTCTATACACGATGCATCATGAATCATGCAAATGAATTTACATATAAATTGCTGAGCTTCTGTTCCGTCTTTCCGTCAGTTTGTCCATCTGGGGTATAAATGTACGGGAGTATATCTGGGGCAAAAAAATATATGCAAATATGACGCTTATGAGTGAGTGTATATATATATATATATATATATATATATATATATATATTATATATGTATCATACCGTATATATATATGTAAATATGAATGCATGATCATATGTAAGGAGGAAGATTTGTATTACGTACTTAAAAAATTATAATAATCAGTCTGTAAGTTTCATTTTACATTTAGTCAACAGATTTGCTGTATAATTAAATCAAATCACTGATACAATAACATCTAGAACATTTTAAGTAACCTCTATTGCTGCACAATACATTCTAGAATCATAAAACCAGATATTACATTCCTACAATAACTATGGTGCCCATTAACAATGACTCAGCTTAAAAATTCAATAATGAGGCCAAGAAAAGACCAACTTACTCCCAACTGTTTATGCTGAGACCCAGGGATTCATGATTAAT
>NC_090751.1:18393665-18396165 GCF_036898095.1 Palaemon carinicauda | reverse complement strand
CTACCTGCTAAATCAAGGAGTGAGGAATAAGTATATTATTCTATTACGTTCAAATGCTCATATAATTAAGGAATTACCTTTAAGTGCAGTATTTATTCTTTTAACATAAAATATTACTAATATGCATTCATCACCTGAAAATCAACGCAATCTTCCTATAACGCTCCTAACCTTCCTAAATCAACAGTCAGCTTTTGTTTTCTATTTTTTTATTCTATTCACGAAAACTTTTATAAAATTTTGTTTGCGGTAATTTTTGTAGTCTTCATTCAGTATTCTCGTTAGCAATTTCGTCTGTTTTGGACAAATCTCTCTAAATTTTGGTACACTAGTAAAATTGGTAAAATTCCAGACTCAAACTCATGCTGGTTTTACATAGCAATAATATAAACATTATCCTATACTAACGTTTATCCATCTCATTATGAAACAATTTCTCGAAATTGTCAACTTTCGTGGTCACAATTAGGCCTAAAAAACTAAAACAGGAGATAAGAAATAAGCCTATCCGTTTCTCCAGATATATTCCCTTTCTCGAAGTATCCAGTGATAATACGTATTGAGAGAGAGAGAGAGAGAGAGAGAGAGAGAGAGAGAGAGAGAGAGAGAGAGAGAGAGAGAGATCAAATTTTTTTCGCATTTATATTTAACATTTTCAGTTTTTTGTTGCGTCTTCCTAAATCTGACAAAATATGGCTCTTGGCAACTCTCTCCAGTCTCATCCTTTTCTTTCATTCATCACACACTCTAAATTACCTGTTGGGGAACGCAAAAAAAAAAAAAGTGTTAGTCTGAAAAATATGGGTTAATTTGTTACACAGTTATCACTCGGTTTGATAATTAACAGTTTTTCTTAGAGAGTAAAGTGCCGTCTCTATCTTGTTCCCTCTTCTCCTCCCTTAGTCAACACCCTCCACACACTCCTTATCCCCCGCCCAAACCTTCTTAAGTTGAAGGGGTACGTGGAAGAGTGCATTTACATACATAAAGTTAACCTGCTGCTGTTCGTGCAAATATAACTAACTACCAATAAATCTATTTATCTATAAACACACACATTTATATATATATATATATATATATATATATATATATATATATATATATATATATATATATATATATATATATATATATATATATATATATATATATGTACTGTATGTAGGCTATGTATGTATGTATATACACTCATCAGATAAAAAAATAACAAGATATTAATTGCGTTATATGCCATAAATATAAGCATACTAACATCTAATTCTTACTAATAATTACATACAGTACAAACATTAACAAAATAATACACATGTTTGTGTGTATGTGCACACGTAGAATATATACACACACACACACACACATATATATATATATATATATATATATATATATATATATATATATATATATATATATATATATATATATATATACACACACATATCTCTCTCTCTCTCTCTCTCTCTCTCTCTCTCTCTCTCTCTCTCTCTCTCTCTCTCTATATATATATATATATATATATATATATATATATATATATATATATATATATATATATATGTGTGTGTGTGTGTGTGTATATATTCTACGTGTGCACATACACACAAACATGTGTATTATTTTGTTAATGTTTGTACTGTATGTAATTATTAGTAAGAATTAGATGTTAGTATGCTTATATTTATGGCATATAACGCAATTAATATCTTGTTATTTTTTTATCTGATGAGTGTATATACATACATACATACATACATATATATATATATATATATATATATATATATATATATATATATATATATATATATATATATATATATATATATATTAAACGCACGTTATAGAGTTTAATAAGATGCTTAAACTTGATGCAAGCGACTGTCGATTCGTTTACGGGCAAGCGCCATCTTTGAGCAACACGACGAAGGCAAATAAGATTTCCCTCGGAAGTTCTTGTCGGTTCACAAATTTCATTTAGTTCATGAATATGGATACCCATCAAGTCACTCTTCACTGGCTCTTTGAAGCGAGGGCAGAGACGCCGAGTTTTAACAAAATTATCACTTGATGTTATTAGCTTTTATTCTTTAAAAATTCGTGTTTCAGATCCGAGTTGCGATGTTGTTGCTCTGGTTATTATTTTTTCGGGATAAACGAATTATATATTATCTAATTATGATCTCTCCGTGTATTTTTCATAGCTAACGAGTTAGGTTCCTTTACTTATAAAGTAATATTAGTTTTTATTAGATATCGCTGTATTATATTACATACACAACACAAAGATCTTTTTCTTCCATATAACAAATGAGATGATACAAACTAGTTTGAATGAAGAGGAAAACTTCATTATAATGTTTTTTTTTTTTTTTACCCTCGATATGTGGTAGCCTAAAGTCACTCTTTACGTTAGGTGAAACGAACATGTATATATGAAAATATATAAATATCTATTTTTCATCTATTTAGTATGAAAGCCTGCTCATTTTCTTACAAA
>NC_090751.1:18361165-18388665 GCF_036898095.1 Palaemon carinicauda | reverse complement strand
GCTAAGAAGAAGACTAATTGTTCCAGTTTGGACCAAAATTAATTATCTCTAAAGTAAACGCCTTCCGAAACTCTTGGTTCAAACGCAGCTAACTACACTTAAAAGACCAATGATTTTGTATAAGTAAAAAAAAAAAAAAAAAAAAAAAAAAAAAAAAAAAAAAAAAAAAAAAACAGCAGATGTAAAACATCAATGAAATCAATCATGAAGAAAGTAAATCATACCAAAATTATATCAAAAAGCTTCGAAAGAACATCATTGTCCTGTTGTGTAAATGACCCGTGACAAAGTAGATGGCAGTTAACTCCAATAGGTAACATATTGCGTGCTTTGTCAAGCCTATTATGTACTTTATCATATATATTACAAGGAGAGAGAGAAAAAAAAAATAAAGACTCCATCAGCACAGGCCTTTCTCGTGATACTCACGTCCCCCTTACAAGACTAAAATAATAAAAGAGCTAAAATCCAAGTTGATAACAGTAATAATGATCCAATTATGTCTCTAAACGACCGGCCCTCAGGCCGGATGACATCTGTCCTAAATATAGGTTTTCAGATGTTCAATCAATGGAACTTTTCTCCCATTATGTCACATTCCCCTTCTCGATAACTACATCCACTGATGCGAAGAAATCGCAAATCGCCCTGTTTTGGGAGATGTATAGTGATAATGGGAGTCAAAATTAGCACCTTTTGGTGACTCGATCGCCCTTTATCTCGTGTTATGGGAACAATATGCGAGAAAATGAGGGGTTCTTAGTACTGTAACTCTAATGAAATGCCCAGCAATTAGGGGTTACCTGATGCCGTTAGCGATTCTCATTTTTCTTTATATGGAATTAACCAATGTGCATAAATTTTCTTTTAAAGAAAATGCCGTTTGATGCGGTATTTGTATTACCTATTATACATATCTGCAAACAGCCATTCTATAATCTCCCTCTCTCTTTCAGTCATTGATTTCCTAAACTATGTTCTTTATAGCATTACGTTCCATAAAACCGAAAAAAAGGGAACAAAATGTATTCCTTGGATTATTCTGATTATATGCTATAAAATTTAGTAGTACTGAGCACAGGATTAAAATATGCACTAAATTATAAGTCCAAAATATCTACTATGAAATGGGAAGCTCCGACGTTATAATACACCTACAGATATACACGTAAAATACTCTTTACTCCACACAATAGCCTAGACGAGTGATATCACAGCTCCTACTTATCAATTTTCAAAAGTGGAAGTCCGTGTTCTTCACGTTGACCAAACAAGAACGTCCCGGATGTCATGACTCACCCGGCATTAAGGCTCATGGAAATAAACCCATTATTCTTTCATCACTGTGTCTTTAAAGGCGTTAAAAATGAGCATAATAAATAGTTATCTATAATAAATACATAATAAATTTAACACCAAAGTATAACAAAAAATATATATCATTGCTTCTGTAACTGCCATTACTCTAAAAGGTATTGAAAAATTAAGGTATTGGGGATTTACCCCTTAATTACAAATGCAAATGAGTTAAAGTTAAAGATGCTCGCCTGCTCTGCTTTATCTAAAATATATATAATTATCCTAAAACATTCTTCCAGCATATACAAACCACCCAAAACAGCAAACATTTAAAAATAAGATCATCTATCACCTAAAACTATATATGCATAAGAATTCGACTTAACGACGCTTAATATAAAAGCAAGAGAACATTTTACCAGCAAGAGTATAATTCCGCCTGACGATGAGCTAAGCGTTATGCCGTCTAAGGACCGACGGTCTTGGATCTCATAAGGAAGACCACTCGGCGTCTGTATAGGGCCATTTTTCTTCCGAGATGAATTATCCAATAACAACAGATTATTGCCTGCGATATGCAACCTAAATATATATCCGCTCTACAAAGTGATTTCGTTGCTTTTATATTAGACGTCTGAATGGGTGTCGGTCCGAAAGTTTCTAAAGGGCGTAATGTAACTTCTTATCCTATTTACATTTGTTAGGACCGACGCCACTATCGCGCAGATGGCGTCCTTTGAGATATAAGAAATTAACCCTATTGCTCCCCTTCTAAAAAAAAGCCATTCCGCTTTTCATATTAAAGTTTTAAATGAACAGAATTTACTGTTATCGCCGTTCAATGTAGTGGAAATATATCTCCTCTTTTCTCTGGATATGCAAATAGTTTCGCACAAAAAGCTTCTTTAACAGTCATGCAAATGATCGAATTTCGAATAGGAAGCAAAAACACTAACATTACCTTATTACCACCATCTCCTCCTATGCCTATTGACTCAAAAGGGCCTCGGTTAAATTTCGCCAGTCGTCTCTATCTTGAGCAATCAATACTTCTCCATCCATGATCCCCTACTTCACACTTCCAAGTCCTCAGCTAAGTAGGCCTGGATCTCACAACAATTCTAGTGCCTTAAGGAGCCCAGTTAAAAGATTGGTGAACTAATCTGTAATCGGGGAGTGGGAAGAGCAAGCCAAAACCATCTCCATCTACCCTTCATGATCTCATCCACAAATGGCACTGGAGTAATCTCTCTTAAAGTTTCATTTTTAATCCTGCCCTAGACCTTCCACTTTTGGACATGAACGACTGCATAATACAAATCTCCACAGATATTGCCATTCAATCAAAGCAGTCATATGTCTTTCCCATAATATGGAACTCACTCCTGTCTTCCGTGTTCACTGATCCACTGGGATGTTAAGCGGGAGTGTATTTCATTGGCCGGTGGAATTGGATTATTTAGCTGCTCATGTACAAATGCATATGAAAGCCTTAAGATGATAATAACCTTTAGTTATATAATGTCCAAAATCTGAGAGAGAGAGAGAGAGAGAGAGAGAGAGAGAGAGAGAGAGAGAGAGAGAGAGAGAGAGAGAGAGAGAGAGAGAGAGAGAGAGAGAGGAACACTTTATAATTATATTTTACCAACAATACAGATTTCCAAGATTTACCATCAGATTCCCACATTAGACCACCTTTAGGAACGTTACTATAACCACCTGGCCGAGGGAGGGGAAGAAGTGGGTTGGAGCTGGAATTTTTCTGGACACCGCCACCCCTCCCTAAACGCCCTTAGCTCATGAAGGCTGGCAGGACTACGATTAAATAAGTCATTTGAAACAACCTCTGCCAGCTACGTTACCATCAATAACAATTTTGGCAAGCCAGGTAACAGCGCAGGGAGAAAATAAAGAAAGAAAAAATCCTTTATGATAACAATAATCAAAGGTCCTTTCGAGGAACTTACGACCTTGATTGGAAAGGTATATGAGACCGACTTTCCTCCCTTTTATTAACAAGGCTTCGGGAGGCCCATGGAAGTTAGTACAAAGAACCTTGTGGTGGGGCGGGAGGAGGGGAAGGAGAGAGCACTGGCCTCACCAAAGTCGCCGTGTCAGGGAGAGTTAGAATTGAGATAGGAGGGCATATTAATATTGTTTATTTCAACATTATCATTTCCACTGGTTGTAGGATATCCTGATTTGAATATGGGCTTCTTTCGACGTCTGAACGTTCAAGGAGTGGAGGATATGATTCCAATCAACTTTATTGAATGAGCACGAGCTATGATTAGGATTCTAATTAATGCTCTACTGGATATTCTAGTTCTTCAGCCGTCTCTCAGATAAAATGAATACCGGTAGACTACGTTGCTGATTAAATACGTGATGTGATATATATATATATATATATATATATATATATATATATATATATATATATATATATATATGCGTAAAACTCACAGTGATATGTGATGCTCAGATGCAAAACATCCACGAAGAAAATCAAATAGAAAATATAAGACTAAGTTCCAACTAGTTGCGCGATACATCCTATGAAGGGATTTAATCTTATATTTGCTATTTCATTTTCCATGTGGTTCTTTTGCATATATGTACATATATTTTACGCAATTTTATTTCTCGGCCACAAGAGGAAAAGAAAAATTTAAATAAGAATATTACTTTAACTTGACTAAATACAGAAAGACACAGCAGTTTTCTATGGAAATACGTTCATTGATACTCGAACCGGTAACACGGGAAAGATAAGGAAACAAAGCTTAGTAACATCTCTCAATAGTTACCTATACACCAAATTTCTATTCGGATGAGTGTACGGTAATCTTGCGTTCATCACTATGCACGATTGGGGTGATAATCATCAATGATTCACTATAATGACACTTTACCTTCTTCAGTTAATCATAATCAAATTCCAATATATCTAAAATAGAATTTATACTAACACAAGTCTTAAAAAAGTTACGTAAAACAAAAACTGAAAATACATACGTACAGCCTAGGTATTGAAAGTGGGACGCGATGTGTCAACAATACAAAAATAGTCCAAGTGAAATAACCCAATGCAATACAAACACTTGAAAGAGGCTACAACTGTCAAGTGCAGCCGATACAATAGAAACACTTATATTGCCAATAACGGAACAATTCAACTTTCGATTTCATAGCGAGAGAGAGAGAGAGAGAGAGAGAGAGAGAGAGAGAGAGAGAGAGAGAGAGAGAGAGAGAGAGAGAGAGAGGTTGTATATTAAGGATATATTGTTTTATTGTCATACAATAAAAATATCTCTACGTTTCCATATAAAAATATGGCAAATCACGGGAACAACTAATATTTTTGTACATGCAAACACGATGAACATGATTTTAACTATAGTCAGGACTTCGAGCTTTATCACGACAAAAAATTAATCCCTTCCACTTCTAACCAACAGTACAGTATGGTTTTTATATTTTTCAACACTGCATTGAAATCTTTTGAGCTCATATATATACGTATACACACACACACACACACACACACACATATATATATATATATATATATATATATATATATATATATATATATATATATATATATATATATATATATATATGTATATATATATATATATATATATATATATATATATATATATATATTTATATATATATATTATATATATATATATATATATATATATATATATATATATATATATATATATATATATATATATATACGATTGTATGTACGTATTTATACACATTTATTCCATTTCTTGATATAAACACTAAAAATCTTTGTGGAAAATTTCAGAGCCAGAGAGAAAAATAGGATTTAGAAGAGTTGGAAGGCCCAGGCCTACATGGCTGAGGACTATGAAGCGTGAAGTAAATGATAATGAAGAAGTCTTGAATTAAAAGCTCAAGATAGAGACGACTGGCGAAATCTAACAGAGGCCCTTTGCGTCAATCGGTAGGAGGAGATGATGATGATAGAATGGTTTATGCAGGTGTGCATACATCAAATTATCAACTGAATGAGAAATAGAGAAAGGTTACAAAGATAAAGTCATGAGAGAAACTTATTAAAATTAATGAAATCATACGTTACAATAATGAGGAGAGATTATGCGTTTCTCTAGAAACCTGAGTGACTCCTTGATTTCTGCTCAGATACAGTAAAGATATTCAAATGAAAATAAAAAAAAATTCTATAGAGCCTTTCTCGTTGTCTAACTATGAATGGAGACCGACAATGTAATGTAGTAATGTAGGCACGCACGCGGGCTCGCACCCGCGCGCGTACACACACACACACACACACACACACACACACACACACACACACACACACATATATATATATATATATATATATATATATATATATATACATATATATATGTGCGTGTGTGTGAGTGTGTGCGTATGTATACATATCTCATCATTATTATTATTACTAGCTAAGCTACTACCATTTTCGGAATAGCCGGCCGCTACAAGCCCTAGGGCCCCAACAGGGAAAGTTCCCAGTGAGGAAAGGAAATAAACTGTATCTGACAAGTAGTGAATAAAAATCTTAAATACTTCAAGATCATTAAGAACGTTTAAATAGATATGTTTATATATAAACTACGAAGAGAGACTTGAGTCAACCTGTTCAACATAAAAACGCACCAAGTTCCACCGATTTCATTGCAAATGTGGGGAGATCGTTCCACAATCTGATCACAGCTGAAATAAAATTCTTCAATACTGTGTAGTATTGATTCTTATGATGAAAATGCCTATATGTGAGTGTGTGTTTGCCATTGTTCTGCTCATTGGACGACCAGTGCTCGTTAAATGTTCCGTGGATTAATACAATTGGATCGTTTTCGTAACGTATCCATTACATTATGTTGATTTGTAAATATATTGTCGTTCTAGATTTTGAGTTTTGTAAGGGTAAAATGTTCCTTTTTTCATCCAGCAAACACTAATATATAGATACATATTAGGTTTTATGATTTAGACATTTTATCACTAAACCATCTTACCCTGGAAAGCATGGCTTCTGAAGGTGCTTTCATTCCGATCTTCTGTTATGTAATTCCCTGGTGGAAACCTCCAATCGAATAACTGCAATAGGATTTAAGGAAATGTCCTTAAAGCGTTCCAGCTCTTCTGAGAATTAAACCATAAGCCTTACACTGTTAAGGGCAACAGTATCACCACTGGACCAATGAGTCAACTAGAGTAATTGGTAAATGGTATATGGAGTATGCAATTAATATACATCCAAACCCTTTAGACAAATTGTCTAATGCAAAACGAGGTGGTACTGATATTTATATCAAGCTACATGTCTATTTCCCTATCTTTAAGAGGTGAACTAATAACAACAAATGCAGCTGTTTCTAGTTCACTGCAGGTCAAAAGTCTCAGACATATTATTTCATGTCTGGGGTTTGGTCAGTTTTCACAAACACGGTGGCCAGTGGGAATTGGTGATGGTGGAAGATTTTCGTCTGACCGCTCGAAGCAAACCAACCTAGTATGGGCGGCCCTGACTAGTACAGCTCAGCTGATCATGGCGATAAGCAAACCCTTTCACAACGTTAAGGTATCCCCAAATTCGAATCAATTAAAATCAAGTCTTTCACACGCAGAAAACTGCAATTCAATTTGGTGTATTAATTGGACTGTGTTGACATCATGCATTATAATTAGATTCATTTACTGCCCAACATCTATAACAATGCAACACAGGCTCTTCAAAGAACCGTTTATTACTATGGGTTCTCCGTATTTCCTAAAATTAAACCATGCCAGCCCACCAGAGCACCTCGCTCGTTTAATTAATATCATCATTATCACAATCATTATTAGCCTTATCATTATTATGAATCCGTGGAACCATGCAGTTTAATTTAACATACAGTAAGGTGGTAACGAATTTACTCAATAAATTTGCACAAAATAAAATACTTAATTCAGAGGAACAAATAAAGTAATCAAACAATAAAGACCAATAATAACTTTTATATTGTGATGGCCATTTTTTTTATATGAATATTAGCTTTTATAACATTTCCCCACTGTTTATTTGACCAATATCATTATAAAATTCCATCCATTCTAAGTTGTAACTAGCTTTTATATATATATATATATATATATATATATATATATATATATATATATATATATATATATATATATATATACATACACAGGTATATATATATATATAGACACACACACATATATATATATGTATGTATATATATATACCGTGTGTATATATACATATATATATATATATATATATATATATATATATATATATATATATATATTTATACACAAGCTAGTTACAATTCAAATAGCCATGGAAAGAATAATGATAGGATAAACACCTAAAAACAGAAAAAGAGCAACATGGAAAAGAGAGCAAGCTAAAGTAGTGGATATTTTAACAACGTGGAAGAAAAAAAAGAGAATGGATTTGGGCAGGACATATAATGTGTGGCAGATAATAGATAGCCATTAAGAATAATAGACTGAGTTCCAAGAGAATGCAAGCGAGGCAGGGGAAGGAAGAGAAGACGATGGATTGACGAGCTAAGAAATTTTACAGATGTAACTGGCATAGATAGACCATAAACAAAAGCGAGTGGAGGGACACACACACACACACACACACACACACACATATATATATATATATATATATATATATATATATATGTATATATATATATATATATATATATATATATATATATATATATATATATATATATATGTGTGTGTGTGTATATATATATCTCACAGACACACACACATATATATATATACATATATATATATATATATATATATATATATATATATATATATATATATATATGTGTGTGTGTGTGTGTGTGTGTGTGTGTGTGTGTGTGTGTGTGTGTTCAGAAGAGACAGCATTGTGTGGATGTTAAATGAACTGACAACCTAATTCCCTTATCTAGCCAGGACTCGAATAAAACTAGATATAAAAAAAGAGATGGAAGATAGAACTATAACTTACCCCTTTAGGAGGCTACAGACCCACACTTCATGAATGTCCATGTACAAGCTCTACACAAATGCATACAATAATCATAACATGAATGACCAAAAGTGCAACCAAGATAGTTGAAAATCTTTATGAACCAACATCATTTCCCACTGCAGCAACTTTCTGCCAAAATTGTACCATACGTTAAAAAAATTAGTGGTTTCTCTTGTGTTTTTTATGAATTTTTACCACGCCGTTCTGTAAAGCAGTTTCGCCTAGCATTTTCGTACGAAATGGTAAAGCATATTAGCTTTGGGATGATCCCGCTCTGTAGGGTCCAAAAGAGGGAAAGAAAAATAGATACATGAAATAAGCGCATTAAAAATTTGTTACTCTCATTATCCAATAATCAGAAGCATATTGTGCTCTAGCCGTTTCCATTTCGCTGAAGTAACTTTTTAATTTATTTCGTGTTTTTTCCAGGGTTCGTTAATTAGAAGCTTTGTGGGAAAATTCACCAGACAGTTTAATCTCTTAATTGTGAATTGGCAAATGTGGCTTTTACCTTTCAGTTTTAATTACCTGCATGGTTTTTATTCATGCTCATTTTTTCGCGATTTATACGGATTTTGGTTAAAAAAAAACTTAAGGCACGGAATTTTTTCTACATGTACGTAGAGAGAGAGAGAGAGAGACTAACAGGTTGGCAATAAGGTAAAATAGTAAACTTATTTGTAACAGGTTTCGTTAACCAGTTTTAAAGACCTCGCACGCAAAAGAAAACGTAAGTAAAGTTTATTAAGAAGGAAACTGAGTTAATGTCCACCTCTTGATATAATTTCATAGTAGAGATTTTCTCAGAAGCAATTACCCAGCTTAACAAATAAGTAATTGTATGTGGTAATTTAGGCAAGAACAGCTCTGAAAATGTCACATCTACAATCAAACTAGTTAATTTCATAGAAGTTCGGGAGCAAAAAACAAAATTGAGTTTTACGATGATAAAAAGATGTAAAAAAGGTAGCATCATAAATCTATTAGAAAAATGGTATAATATTCCACCATGTAATGAAAATCCATAATACTTTCTCGGACCTCCTTGCCTTTGATACTTCAAACCAAACAGAACAAAATGACAGAAAAAGATATTTGAACAGCAGCCACCGTCATTATTTCTAGACAGCCTAATGATGAATGTGGTATACTGGACATTAATATACGTGTCAGGAGCATAAATATTTCAGTGATACTCAATTGTAGGAAACGGCATCTCTCTCTCTCTCTCTCTCTCTCTCTCTCTCTCTCTCTCTCTCGCACACACATGCTTATCTACTTAGCACATATGGAATTGACTTAGTACTTGAATCTCATCCTTATACATGATGAAAACCACCCCTGATACATGACTTGGTTTAAGTATTATGACTCAACGAGCGAATCACCACCATGCACTTTATTCTTCCGGGTGCAAAGAAATTTTAACGAGAATCATTACCTATATTTTCCTCCTGTCTAATGTGCAATGGTATTTCTTCCTTTCGTTTCATGACTCCGAAAATGACGCTTTAACCATACAATGCTGTTAATGAATCGCTGTTCTAAAACTCAACTTCCATTATAACGAACATGAGCTGACTAAACATTATGTTAATTTTTGGACATTATGAAAATTTATAGTTTACATTTATGGCTGCGCGGCTACATGATAGCACCGGGCCTGAAGGGGTCCGCTGATGAGAATATCCAGTAAGCCTTTACAGCCGCGAATAGACCTAAGCTGATAAAAGGCGAGAAAGCCTTTGGCCGCAAAGATGGCGAGTTAATAGTCAATTAAAGGTCTGTCAGGGCGAATGAAATACAAGCATCAAGTTTATTCCATATTGGTAAGGATTTCACTTGGGATTATTCATTAAGGAGTGGGATTTATGGAGAGGTCTGCCACACAGGGGATGGGGTTGTGGCGGAACAGGTGAGATTTATTAGTGTAGGTGTTATGGAGGTGGTCCCATGACTTCAGGGGCTGAAGGAAGAGTCCCTGAAAGGGAAAACCTCCCAAAGAGGTAGAGAGGCTTTGATGAATGGCGATGGTCGAGGAGTCTTCTTGTTGGCAAAGTCGGATCTTAAAGTGATCGATGGAAATTAAACTTGAAAGAGTGTATGAACCGATTTTATGGTGACTTTCTTTATACAGATTTATTGCAGATCTATTTCAATCTCAGAAGTTCAGCTACGTATCCTATCCCTTTCTTGAATATTACAATGTTAAAAGAATCTTTTCCTACGGTGAAGAACAACATAAAGGAACATACGGTAAAACTATTTCCGATGTAAAATACTGTCGCTTCTTAAGACCATGGCCAATTTACGAATATTAACAAAAGGTTCGTACTTTGGGCTGCAGACGATTATGAGAAATTTCTGTTCAGCTAACTAATTCGAAGTGGTATTTTTTTCCTCACCACTCCTGTGATAAGGGTTAGATGAACAAGAGTTAGCCCATAAAAGGATTCAGCCTTTCAAGCAGATCGAGATGTCAGTACAGTGTTACAAATCAATTTTTTACAATATAACAAACAGATGCTTATCCAGAGATATATTGCACATTATTCGTTACAAAAAGTAAAAAAAAAAAAAACATCAAGATACAAAATGATACAATAGTTTGTGTGTGTGTGTTCTAGAGAGAGAGAGAGAGAGAGAGAGAGAGAGAGAGAGAGAGAGAGAGAGAGAGAGAGAGAGAGAGAGAGAGATATTTCCAACAAAATTCACATCTCTACAAGCAGCTGTTATATCCAGACACATTCTAATGGCACAACTCAGCATATCAAACGGCATTTTGTTTAATGCCCTAGAAACACAAAAAATTCTCGCTTTGAAGTCAGACTGCCAGTGATACCATATTTCGTTTAATCTCCAGATGGAAATCCTTTTTGATTGGACGTCAGCTCAGGGATTTCTAAGGATTACTAGCATTCAGCAAGGGGACGTGGAAAAGGCAGTTAAAAAACGTTGTGACAAGTAATGAATCTAACACCTCCGAAAGATCTCCGAGTCGACCTCCACATCACAAAACCTCCAACATCATTTGCATTATATAAATACAATGAATGGTCATGACAATGTTTTTTGTACTAGACTCATTTTCATGTATGACTCTCCCTGTCTCTCGCGCGCCTCCGCTTTCTCAACGAGACTTCTAACAATCATAAGCGCAAGACATAAGCGAAGACATATTATTTGATTCATTCTCATGTCAAGTTGACGTCACATCAAAGGTCAATGGAGCTTAAAGTAAAGACGTATAATCCACGCTACGGTAATGGAATTGGAAAGCAAGATATTAAAGTAACGTCAAGCTCAAAGGAACGAGAAATACATGTTAGCGGCGAAGCCTTTGTAGGTAATTTCAAAGTAGTTTATGCATTGTGTACAGGAGGAAAATAATGACTGTATAATGCCTTAAAAAATATCTTTTCTCATATATATTCTTTGAGACTTGAAGTTTTCTTATTACTTATGCATAGGCCTAAGCTTATCTTTCTACCGCAAAAAAAATGCATTACCACTATCCTCTCTAGGATAGGCTTAACCGTCCAAATAGCGGTAATACAAGAGATAGTCGAGACAGCAAGAAACGACCTAAGGGACGTTACTTACAATTCGTTTAGAAGCTCGAACTCAGCTATGTTCAATCTGTATACTTACATAAAGGATGCTGTTAGAATGACTGGCCACGGATTATAAGAATGCAAAGATAAAACTAGGATTTCTCACCTGTAGAGTATCGTTGCTACACATATTGAACTAATATATATATATATATATATATATATATATATATATATATATATATATATATATATATATATATATATATATATATACACACACACAAACACATACATACGCTGGCATATATAATGTACTCTCTCTCTCTCTCTCTCTCTCTCTCTCTCTCTCTCTCTCTCTCTCTCATTTTATATATATATATATATATATATATACATAATATATATAATATATATAATATATATACCTTATAAATGTCAGTTTTCGGATGAAGTTGCTATCGTCATATCCTTTTAAACCCTGGTTAAGATAGACCACCAGATACACAATTCAATTCATATGTCAAAATAAGCCAACAGAGTTTATTAGCAGAGTATGCCCATCAGTCCCATTTCACCCTGGAGTCGAACCTGGGTGATATTGCTAAGTAGGTGAGACTGCTACGAATCCCACTATATTTGTGCTGTTATTTGGAATCAAGGCAGCAATAACTAGGCCACATCTCATCCAATGTTATATTTTATTTATTATTTATATAATTTCTTCTCTTTTATTTTCTCCTGTTAATTCCTTTTTGGGCAGTTTTTTATTCTCAACTTTTTTTATATATACTGGAATGAATTACTCATTTGGACACTGGTAACTGTGCCATTCTGCTTCCCCAATGAAAGCTGTGGCAAGGCGTATAATAATAATAATAATAATAATAATAATAATAATAATAATAATAATAATAATAATAATTGCTATGACGCCAGTTGAATATATTACATCAATTAATAGTTGCACGTCAGTGACAAACATAGCTGTTGCGATGCCAGTTTCAAATGCAAAAACAAAATTAATTGCCCTAATTATGTCAAGGTTGGGTGGAAATGGCGTGACGTTTGCTTATATAGACATCTTATAAAAAACCATTTTCCCACGCTCCGGGGCACAAGATCCGATCCGCCCCACATATCTGCAACCCCCCGTGACCCCCAGTGACCTTCTCGTCCTAGGATCACGGGGGGGGGGGGTAAAGGAGGAAATATGGGGATAATTGGACGAACCTCGGGGATGAGCCGAGGTCCGCAGGGGGATTAAGATGGATCTACCGGTAATTGGCCGACGTAAATGTAGATGTATATTTATGTTAGTCTGAATTCCTGTTACGTTGGATGTATTAAATCCATTTAAATATTGCGACATAAAACTGTAGGTCTCCTTTATTAAAGAGATGCAACGCTTCATAAATTAAAAATACGCTCGATCCTTCCTGTCTGGCTAAGGATGAAAAATCATTCCAAACCCAAGATTAATAATTCCCTAATGTACATCAAATCACAAATATAAGGAATTTCAATGAATTTAACCCACGTCTTCATCATATATAAATAGCATACAAAAAGAATAATAATAATAACTTTCTTTGTCGTAAAGACTTTCAACTAATTTTCTTTTCAAATCTACTGCTTATCATCCCAACCATGGATTAATGTAATAGACTAAAACTCTAATTAGGCACTAAGCATGTAAGCCGTATAATTAACATTTGGCCCACTATCTCAGCACACATACTGTGTATTCAAGTTTATATATATACGATTATCTCCCTCTCATAAGCAAACAGAAATTAAACGAAGCAATACAACACACATACGATTAATGGATAATTTACAAAAACGAAATAATCAATGAGTTCTCATTCATCAACACATTAACGTGTCAAAAGAATCTTAGTATAAATGAATTTAAGTAGTACCATTTCAAATTGATAAAACAACTCACGAACGAATAAAATGTAAGAAAATGTTAAAATGGAGAGAATAAGAAATAAACCAAATCGTCAAACATTACAATAACAGAGAATTTGTAAATGCATTTTCCCGTAACTCATTTACTTGACTATTCCTTCATTTGTTCATTCTTTATATTTTTCATCTTCCTTTAGATTTAACGTAATACTTTATGACTTTTACCTTCGTCTGTGAAAACTTGTTTCACAAGTGAATAACCTTTCAGAATGCGTGCCTATCGTGAATAATGATGAATTTCATGTAACGAAAAAAGCATTTCCTAATAACGCGCAAAATTTATTTTTACGATTGCAATTTAACCCCGCTAGGTTCCCCAGGGTGCTTTCGTACAACCCCACCCCCTACTCTCCAGCTACATCCACAAACCCATCATCCCTCTCCCCTCCTAACCCCCGGGTCTCTAGGCAAACGTAATTTTCAGCCCGTATGAGAAAAATCCATCTCCCGCTAAGTGCCCTTTTCGTCAAATGAAACGTTCTTTCCTGGAAAATATACCCGGGTAATAATTCCCCTCTTTCGAAACTTATTTCAAACGGAATTACAGGGCATTACAAATCGCTTTCGAAAGTTCAAGTGATCAAAGTTGTCGATTTTCCTTGGCGCTTCAATTTTATTTTTTCCCCGGAAAACTTCATCTTCGGTTTAGTGTGAGCTCTTTCATGGTTTCAAGATTGCTTCCGGTAGAAGGTTAGGGGGGAGGGGGATGATCAAGAAGTAGTAGAAGCAGAAAAGAAATAAACTGCATTTCAACTTAATGATCATTGCATCATGACTTCATACACAACATTTGTACACTGAAAAGTCACAACAGAGTTCAAAATACTGGTATCTAAGAATTCATGACTCAAAAATAAATTCTTGTCTTTATCGTAATCACCTTGACTGGAAAATGATTCTCAAATAGATATTTCTACTAATTAATGCAAAAAGAACCAATGTCACGACGATTCGCTTACATTCTTCAATATCGGTTTCATTTCGTTGATGAGGAATTGGAATCAGAGGGACCACTTAAAAAAAAAGAGGGTATTTTCCTTTTAACGCTCCTTGATCAAATAGTTACAATTCATCTTACCTATATTGCTATTCCTTCTATTAATGAAAGTAAAAGTACAGAAGCATAACGATAACATATATTCTAATACAATAGGAACAACCAGTGACAACCTCCGTGCACCTGCAATAATTTCCGTAAACTCCCCTGAAACCATAACCCGAAACGGAGGCAATTCTAGACAACGCTAAATGTAAACATCAAAGCGAATTACTGTTCGAGGATCTTGCTGGAGCACGGACGGATCCATTGGCCCATCCTGCGTGGGTCGTTCTGGACACCCCAGTCTTTCATACCTAATCCTTGCAATCTCGTACTTCCAGGGCCCTCCTGAATGGATTGAGCCTCGCAGGGAAATGACAAAAGGTCCGTCAGTATTTCAGGCAGATCCACGCTTTCGTTCATAGATATCTATGAATGCATGCACATAGGTCCATATGCAAAGACATTCGCAAAGCCATGAGTAAAAAATATGTATGTATAGATACATTCGTTCGTGTACTCATACATACATACAAACATGCATATTCAATTAAATGCCTAAATAAATACGCATGGAAATGACACCTTAATTGCCTAAACATATAATAGAGTAATTATAACGGAAAATACAAATACAGTACTAAGATTTTTTTATCATTGTGAAAACTCAATTTCTAGTAATCTAGTATTTTGAGTACCAAACAGAATCCTTAGGCACTAAGTATGGTTAAATCTTATTTTAACACCCCTAGATATCAATTAATTATTTTTTTCGCGTTTCTTTAAATTTACACTCTCCCCATTGTTCAATTTTGTTGCCGGTCTCCTATGCTTCCTACTGCTATTGTTCTGAGTCAGGCACCATATACCACATTATTTATATTCTGCGTATTTAAGCCCGTTTTAACATTTTCTTTTTGTCTATCCTATTTCCTCCCTCACATCATATTTCATCATTCTTCTCATTCTGGGTGTGTCCATCGCTGTACTCCTGTCATATATAATAATTTTGGGGGTTTCTCCGTCACTTAGGGTTTGTATTCAAGAGTTCATTTTTTACTTTCTACTGTTGGCTTAGGGTACAGGGAGGATGACAGTCAATGCCTTCGTTAAAGACCTTTGCTAAGATTTGGAGACAAATATGACACGTGACCATTGAGAGACGCGATAAAGGGACAGGCGTGAAGAATTCTCTAGATAAGCTTCAGCTTGGAAAAAGGTGACGCAGTCTTGCTCTTAGGTTTAGGCCTAACAAGTTGGTGCGCAACGTAGTTGAAAAATTATACCATAATTTATGAGAAAGGTCTCAATATGATGAAAAATTACTATCGGTATCTAATGATAAAGACATTAATAAGAAGAAAATTCCTTAAAAGAGGGATCTGTCATCAGTATATCATTCTCCTAAAAAGAAACGCACAAAAAATAGGAGACAGCTAATCTGAGAAGGAAATTTCACATTAGACCTGAACTCCAGGTCAAAAGACCAAGCAAACAAACACATTATGGTTTCTCCGAGACGTCAAATATGCAATTATTTTCGGAAATCCCTCAGGCGATGAATGTTCAATTGTTATAGCCGGTGATATTGTTCTCTTTTCTTTCTTTCCGCTTTTTCGGTCCCGTCAAAGCGGAAGCATACATCACCACGCCGTTTGTAGCAACTGATTGTGGATAATTGGAACCTGAGCCTAACGTGAGTGCTAGCGTAAGTCAGCCGTGCAACGGAGACAATTTTCACCCGATTGTGGGGCTTCAGCGGATGTCGTTTCTGTGATTTAAGTTCAACATCAGACCAGATGCCGCCCATTTGACAATAGGGGTAGATTTTTATGGGTGTCTGTACTCTGAGCCATCAACAGACGAGCTAGTGATTTCTTGTTTATTGTTGAGATACAATTTTGCCATATCGCGATTGCGGTTTTTAGCGCACAGCCATTGGGGGGAAAATGGCGTCCGTTCTTTTCAAATCCCAGAAGCAGCGATGAAGTAAGGAGGTTGAGTGAGTTTAGAAATTCTATAGGAGGTCTATGGTAACATAAATATATGAGAGTGCTAAGATGCGTATGGGGTGGGGGGAGGAGAGGTAGCAGGAGTTTGGCAATTCCCCCCAAAACCAAAAAAGGTTATGGTCCATAAAGTTAGGGTCTTTCAATGCGGCGTTAATGAAGTGATCGCAAGAGGTCGACCGTTTCAATAAGTTTACCCTACAGAACCCCTCTCCCGAAGGCCCCCTTTGTTACTCCCAGCTGCTTTTCGCCCTTCCAGCGCACCGCAAAAACGTTGCCATTTGTCATGTATTAATGGAGCAAAAGGAACGAGCCGGAAAGGATAAAATCTCGTTCTGGTTTTCTTGCAGGGGATCTCTCAGGCTTCGAGTGATCTGAGCTCAGCGTTATTTTTTTTGTCCTACCGCCAATCTTCCTTTGTCTTTCCGGCTGTGCTGCGTTATTTTCCTGAAGCTTTTTCTTGTCGATTACTGTTTCAAGTCACTTATTAACTGTTTCAATATCCTGTGTAATAAAATTCTTTAGTGCTATATTTTCTGGTCTTGAAAGTGCTCTAGAATTCATCATGACAAACATATTCTTACTTCCGGAATGCCATAAGATTATTGTTAGCATTTTAATTCAATGCATTTCATATTCAATGGACAAAAATAAAAGAAAAAAGGTCATATAGACAATTGTCATTGAAAGTACCTGCCTGTTTAATAATGAAAATGCTTAAACCATATGATTCTATAAGATTCTATATATTGCCTCATAAACAAATTTAAGCAGAAAAGTTAAGAGGCAATTTCTACCAAGATAAATGCAAACAAACAAACTCAATATAACCTTTGTTGCCTTTGTGTGGATTAAGTGAGATACGTATACTGTATGTACACATGAACGCGTGGTCAGACAGATGAATCGTGATCCGACAGTACCATACAGAACAGTAGTACCATCAATGAATTACAAAGTTAAGTAAAGGTCGAACGTAATATCAGCAGGAAGAAGGAAATAGTTCTTCCAGGGATAAATAATGCCTGAACCGAAAGATAATCGCAAACTGCAGGAGAAATGATTAGTTATTTACAATATTTATTTTCATTCCGTTGACATAAGCATTTAATGTGCACTTGTATTGTATATGAAATGAACGGTAAAAAAGCTATAGCCGAGACAAGAATACAGTAAAATAATAAAAAAAATACAGTAATAACAGTGAAAAAAAGGTCGAACGTAATATCAGCAGGAAGAAGGAAATAGTTCTTCCAGGGATAAATAATGCCTGAACAGAAAGATAACCGCAAACTTCAGGGGAAATGAATAGTTATTTACAATATTTATTTTCATTTCGTTGACATAAGCATTTAATGTGCACTTGTATTGTATATGAAATGAACGGTAAATAAGCTATAGCCGAGACAAGAATACAGTAAAATAATAAAAAAAAAAAAAATACAGTAATAACGAGACAAGAATATAGTAAAATAATAAAAAAAAAAAATACAGTAATAACAGTGTAAAAAATCAAATAAAGATTCACTGAATATTATAGTACGACAGCGCGTAAGTAGTTTGAAATATAAAAACTAAAATACATTTCTATTACATAAAACAATTCATGTTCATATAATTATTGGTATGGGTGTGTCGCCTACCAAATCGTCGATGTGTCATGAACAAAATATAGAGTTTTGCAATGCACTTGATATTCTACGGTAAATGTACGATGCATTTGCAAAATTTCGTAAATATTGCAGCCATTGTTCAAGATCAAATATCAGTTTGTTTTATAAAAATAAAGAGATGATATTTACTATCAATCATCCGTGTACCGGGAAACCCACATATTAGCCATTTATGTCAATTTAATCTGAATGTATATAAACCTGCGTTCATGTGAAACCAGAATTGAAGACAAGAATGATAAGCGGGATAAGAGGGGCTCTAACACCAAATGATTCCATATAACCGCCTCTAGAAGTAGAGATTATAGAAAATCAGGAAAAACTAAAGCATAAAGAGAACTCCACACAGACAGTATGAACTGCTAGTGATTATAAATACACAAAAGGAATAATTATAAAGATGATGAAAAAAGAAAATGACCGAATTGCAAGTAATACAGCTAAGAGATAAAAAGTAATAGGGTAAGAATGAATTAAAAAAATAGATTCCTAAATAAATTACAAATTGAAATGTGTTAGCCAAAGAGATAGCAATTTCCTATCGAGGAAGCGGATACTTAAAGGGATGTTGAAGGTGATGGCGAGGAAGAGAGGCTAGTCTGACTAATGAAAAAATCCATAGAACTGATCTTAACATGATGCTCAGGAAAATTATTTGTGATAATGTACGTATACAAGAAATGTAAGCTTATGGAATTGAATGGTTGAATACATATTCGTAAATTTAAAAGAGGAAATGAAACTGGCATGAATTAGATGACGATATATTATAATATATATATATATATAATATACCATATATATATATATATATATATATATATATATATATATATATATATATATATATATATATATATATATTTATATGTTCCTTTCCAGGCACGATCAGCTCTCCGTCACTTGGGAAGGGGAGAGAGAAGTAGTCATACCCTGGTGAAGGAGATGCGTGTGTATATTTATCTGAATATTTAGCAGTCAATTTTGACGGGTCGAGTTCATTAGTATAAAATATTCTACTAATGAGAGAGAGAGAGAGAGAGAGAGAGAGAGAGAGAGAGAGAGAGAGAGAGAGAGAGAGAGAGAGAGAGAGAGAGAGAGAGAGAGAGAGCAGTTATAACTGGATTACGGTTAGGCGGAAAGATTGTGATAATTAGTATTTAATTACTAGCTAAAGGGTCCTGAATAGCCGAGGAAAATTTCTCTCTTAATTTATATGACAACAGAAAGGACATTACTTTTGGGGACTAAATGTTGCTTTTACAATAATCATGTAAATCCATTGCTCAAAACTTCGATCGTGACTAACAAAATAACCACAAACGAAAGAACAAAAAAAGAAAAAAAAAAAAAACACTAAATTATCATGAGAAAGGTGCGGGGCAGGATAATACAAAATGAATAATACAACTGGATAAAATTAAGTAATTTATGCATGGACATTAAGTATAATTATGGTGGAACTGATACAGACGGGATACGTTTATATAATTAAAAAGATCCCTTTATGAAATTCTTCCCAAACCAGCAAGGAGATATTTCCCACGACCCAGTTCCATAAAACTGTTCCCCTCCAACATGGCCCTTTCTCTCCTCCTCTAGAAATAGACGGCACTATCTATTTTATCATTAAAATTCTCATTGTCATGCTTGGCTTTCTACTTGTACTTTCTTAAAAAAGATTTCTTCTTTCACATTAAGATTCATCATGTATTTAAACAGATAGAACCTAAAAAAGACAAAGTGTTCAATATACACCTAGTCCTGGAAAAAAAAAAAAGGAAAAACGGGAGTAGAATATTGTACGCTTGAAATCCCTCGCTTTTGAACAAAAAAATAAACGTCCTTTCATTTATACTGTAAATGAAGACAAACACCATTCGAACTAATGTGTATAGGCTAGAATCTGCGTTCATTCACCCAAAACAAATATTTTCATAGGAGATATATCAAAACGAAACAGAATATAACTCATCAATCATCACTTTGTGTGTGTGTGTAGGCATGATGGAATTGGTGATGGTTGCACGCGGATGTGTGTGTGTGTGTGTGTGTGTGTGGTGTGTGTGTTTACGGAAATCTATAACACCAGGATTAATCTTTTCAGAATCTGCTGCTGCAAAGTGTAAAGGAAACCAATGTTTAAAAATCAGTAACTCCAGAGTTGTTTACCAGTTACTCGAATTAGGAAATATTTGCCGAAATTAATAATATAAATATCATACACTTTCCGGAAAAAAACAGATAAGCTATTACTATTGCAGACTGTGTTGGAATTCAAAATATAGTATACTACTAAAATCAGAAATCTAGAAGCTCTTAAAATCACCAGATCAAACTAAATAAATAGACAAGGATATGAAGCATAAAGTTCCCTCGAGGATTCTTGAGTAATAAATGGCAACAGAAATTTCGTATTGCTGATCTTAAATTTTACCCGTTTTAAGAGAATTCAATATTAAAGTCCTATTGGAAAATGCTCTGCTATCGCCGATTAACTTGGATCATGGAAAATTATAATTTCCTTCCACACAAAATCACAAATGGTTTCCTCAAAAATAATGGAGGTCAAGTAAACAAGCCAAACTGAAAACATACGAAAGTAGTGAGGCATTCATTATAGCTGAGACCTTAACATGTATTAATTCGCGTGGATTTTCATAAAATCAAATATGAACCAAGTTTGAAGTTTCTGTGACAACAATGTTCAAACTTATGGCTGATTAAGGGAATTGGACATTTTGCTTGCCCGTGACCTTGATCTTCCAAATTTTAATAATTTCTAGCTTTTATCAAAGTTAATCCCTGCAAGTTACATTATTATCCGATTAAAATGGTAGCCACGAAGCTGTCCACAAACATACACAAACAGGGAGTAAAACATAACTTCCTTCCAACTTCGTTGACGGAGAAAAAAAAATCTGCCAATACCAAATCATAAGTCAACGAAACCCAAATACATGAGAATTAAATGACACTTTCCATTAAACTACCTTGTCTCTCGTAAAGTCTGAATAGGAAAACTACAATCCTCCTAAAGCAGGTCAATCTTCAAATGTTCCTTATCACACTTCTAGGTTTTTAAATCATACCTTAAAATTTAAGGCTTAAAGTTATGAATTCATATATACATCATCTATAATAAACTTTCTCCATTCTATATGTGTGACCACTTCAGTATCAACTGTCTTTGGTTCAGCCTTTATTTCCTACATTCGTCGCCCACCTAAGTATCAACTTTCTTTGGTTCAGCCTTTATTTCCTAAATTCGTCGCCCACCTAAGTATCAACTTTCTTTGGTTCAGCCTTTATTTCCTAAATTCGTCGCCCACCTAAAGAACACTATTCTGACACTTATTGTAACCTATAATATCAAAGTTAAAATTTGCTATCATCTTTTATTGTTATTTATTTTTCACTTCCTGAACTTATAAGATCACGTTCTTAGAAATTTCCTTGGCGTTTGAATTCATTAAACCATCTCACTAAGACTTAATGAAATTCTTTTTCAGACCCTACAGCAGTGTTTCCCAACCCTGGGCTAAATTACCCCAGTGGGGTAATGAACCCGTATTTTTGGGGTAATCAAAATGTTCTGAAATTAAGCTATTCACATTCCCATAATTATTGCCATAATTCATACACAAAATCTGGAATAACTACTTTTATGGGAAAACTCAATAATTTTAACATTGCTGTACAATAATTTGGTCCGGGTAGGCAGCTCAACCCTGACCCCCGCTCCGAGCAGCGCAACAGTCTCCCATCTGTCAACACTCGCTCACGGACACGGGGTCTGAGGCCTTGAGGTGTTTTCTCGATTTTTCTGGCGAAAGTCGAGATATTACGTGACTGCAGGTGGCTGCAAAAAAACATCCGATGTTACCGGGTATATGTTCAATGGGGTAATTGATTAGTTGGAAATAAAATTTTGGGGTAATCATTTTAAAAAGGTTGGGAAACACTGCCCTACAGTCATACTACCTCTTGGATTCTTCCTTCGTTGACTGGGGTCTCACAGCGACAGCTTTCTGGAAATTTTCGTTTAGCCCTTCAAGTAAATCGATAGCACCATTAAGAAGATTCTAGGAGTTTTTTTTTTTTTTTTTTTTTTTTTTTTTTTTTTTTTTTTTTTTTTTTTTTTTTTAAAAGGTTATGAGGTGCCACAACACTAACGCCTGTCTCGGGTGCTCCTTCATACCAGACTCTGAAGTTATAAGACTACCTACATGACTCCTTCCGGTAACTTTTTCCAGCCCATTACGTTATGAGATTACTGTACCTACTGTAGACAGCCCCTTTCTGGGACTCTTTCCGAGACCCATAAAATTAATTATAAGACCATCACAGTTAGAAGTAAGCAAATGAATCTACATCCAAGGTTGGCTTCTCTATAAATTCTCTAGTCTATAGTAATCAACATTCTATGAATCCCACTTGGAATAAATTTTACTTTACCATTCCAATTGTCCAAGCCCATCCTTGACTGAATATCAATTTACATCCTTCATGCCCGAAGGCCTCCTTGCCTTTGACCAACCCAAGTCCATTAACTAGCTTAACTGCCTATGGATTATTCTCATAACGCGTTTACGTTTGGTCCTCTCCCGTAACCTCATAGCCAAGAATGTGTGCAACAAATATTCATAATGGAGCAAAATTAACATAATGTTTAGTCAACTCGTGTTTGGTATAATGAACACCGAGTTTCGAACAGCAACTCATTACCCAGTATTACATGTAAAGTGCAGCTACCGAGTCGTAAAGGCAAAATGAAAATATGTTAGTCAATGAACCATTAAATAACCTGCTATAAAATTTTTTTGAACTAAAATATATAGTTCATATTAAACAGTGACAGTAATGTTTCTTCATGCATTTCTTTTTAAATAAAATCTTCATCTTACATTTAACCAAGAGGCAAAAATGTCTCCAATATATCCGGTACTAATTCTATAATAATCTCATCTCCAAATTGTGACGTGAACCAACTTTGGGATCAAACTGTATGTCTAAATAATCAATTCCAAAAGTATATTTTAATATAAACCGTATTTTTGACTGACAAACAACAACAAACAAATTCTTCAGGAATTCATCATATTACTTCTAAAGTAATATCTAGAACTTCAATCATTATGTGGAAAATGAGGCATTCCCTCTTTGCACCAATCACAGTGAAGAATAAATAAAAGATAAATATTACTCAATTTTATAGTTATACTAAAAAATGGTAAACTAATAGCATCTACAATTTGATCTAAGCAGTCATAAAACAAAATAGTTAAAAAGACAAAAAAAAAATTATTTTATAAGTGGGCAAGATAACACTTACCCCAAAAAGCACAAAAAACTAAAAGGTAATTTCCTAGCAATCTCCTTGAGCAAATTGGCCCTCACCGGTACTTTGGAGAACTTATTGTGAATTAATGAGGCTATTCAAATAAATCCCGAAAAAGCCTCTTTCTAGCGAATTTCCAGAAGCGTATTTCTCAAGACGTGATATTAGTTCTAATTCTAGACTGAATTATGTCTAAGCAACGGATCCGTTCAAATTAGGCTTCCAAAGTTTCTCTGGAAGTCCTCTATACTTTCTTCCCACAATTTTCCCTTTTTCTTTTGTCCCAAAAACGTAACCCGCATAAAACTTCGTACAAAACATTAAAAGTCCCCACAATTTAATTTTCCGGCTGCCTGTGCACGCACCAAAATAATGTTTCCCCTTAGATAAAAAAAAAAAAAAAAAAAAAAAAAAAAAAAAATAAACAGTAATGATTCGCGTTAATTCACAGCTTCCTTGCTCTCCCCCGCTAAAATTCCACTCTGTACACGTAGCCCCACTGAGTACTAAATTACGTTTTCCATTATCATCTTCCAGTATATAAGAGGATGTGTATCACCTTTTTTCTTACCATTATTATCGAGGCTCCAAAGTGAGGGTGTACGTCAGAATTACCAAAATCCTTCTCATACACCGATTATTCTCCTTGGATTTTTTGCATTTATACAACTACGTTATACTCGTATTTGCAACCTGTCGAGTCTAATTTTATTATTTTTTAAAAATATATAATTGATACTGTCGTCACTACCTTTTGTGTGTATAAAATTGGTTTAGTAAATATACTGTATGTATGTATGTATGTATATATATATATATATATATATATATATATATATATATATATATGTGTGTGTGTGTGTGTGTGTGTGTGTGTGTGTGTGTGTGTGTGTGTGTGTGTGAAGCTTCCCCTTCCAAAAAAAGTAAGAGCCCTGTAAAGAAATGTCACTTTTAAAAATTAGGTGAAAAGGTTGGCATACTTTACTTCTAACCTTTATTTCTATTTTCCTCTGGAATATTGCATACCTCTTTGTGAGCGTGTGTGCACAGGCCCAAGTAGGAGTAGAGACTGAACTTGAATTTCCGCATGCATTCTTTTACAAGGAAATAAAATTGTTTACAAGATTTACTTAATTATTATCTTTCCTATTTTTTATCAAAATGGGAATTATTTATGACAAAATCTTTCCGGCATTGTTAAAAGAATAAAAAATAACAATGAACAAAATAATGGGAATTATTTATGACAAAATCTTTCCGTCATTGTTAAAAGAATAAAAAATAACAATGAACAAAATAAAACACATTAATCAGGAATTACATAAGCCATTCGTAAAGGATTACTGTCTTATTATGCATCTTGTACTGGATCAAAAAAACTTCAATAATATAAACGTAATGAGATATATTACAAACAATATGAACGCATAAAAATATATTAACCAAGTCAATGAGCAATGAAATGATATTAAAGTTGACAAAATACTATTATTAATTCAATGAAGTTACACAGTCTTGAAATAAACAATAACAAATTACTTTTGGGTTACATAAATGCATTACAACACAGACTCGAAATACTGCACTGTAGAAGAGAAAAATGCAAACAATACGTCCCTTCAATGAGTAAACAGTGAAATGTCAATTTCGATTGGGATAAAATGAAAATAGAACAACTACAAAACCTACATAAAAAAACAGTAAACAGGAAAATATAAAGAATAAACAAGTCAAAAACCGGTCAGATCAAATTGGCATTCGATAATGGAACGAGAGACACGTGAATGCGAACGGAGCAGACGAAACAAGAGCTAATAATAGAGGTGTTGCATGGCCCTATTGTTTAACGAGGCCATTGCATGTCCACACGTCCCGCTAACGACCGCTGTAACAATTATGCTCGTGGACCTTTTTATTTTCAGTTTTTTTTTTTTTTTATTATTATTTGGTTAGGTAGGGGGTGAATGGAAGGTTGCAGAATGGTCAAATTGTGGGTGCCACAATATGGTGTTGAAATTTGGTAGTAAGGAATATTGATATATATTTTAAACTTTACTGAGCATATTTAAGGATCAGATGACTTTTTTGTCGATTTGGCCTTCTTTCTACTGGCATATAAAAATAGTTGGGTTAAATATGCTTATTGTACAAGTGTATACACATACTCAAACACATACACACACAAACACACACAAACACACACACACACACACACATATATATATATATATATATATATACATATATATTATACAATCCTTTGGCAAATTATATTCAAAGTAAGAGAGAGAGAGAGAGAGAGAGAGAGAGAGAGAGAGAGAGAGAGAGAGAGAGAGAGAGAGAGAGAGAGAGAGAGAGAGAGAGAGTCACGAGGCAAAAATATATTGAATTCTGTTCCGCTGTTTTGAGACCGTAATTTTGCGCACTTCAGACAACAACCATGACCACGCAGACCTACTTCAGTCGCAGGTAACAACAAAGAAACACGGTCGTAAAGTAGCCAAGAGACAAGCCCTGTTGCCCAATAACAGTGACATAAAGAGCGGTATACCCTGACGAATACACTCCCCCCCCCCCACACCAAAATACATCCACACAGGTTAGAACTTAATTATTGATTACCTCAGCAGCGTTGCGTCGCAGATAACAGCTTCCTGTTCGAAGAGACCCATCTGTTTATCTTGTCTCGACCGACGGGCAACACCTGTAATTAAGAGGAGCGTGGACTTCCGGTGATGAAAATAGAGAAGGAAGAGATGATGGAAAATGAACCGAAGTTGCGTCTGTAGTGTTTACTCTTCTTTATATATCGATTATTTATGTGAAGAAAATAGCTGATGTCAACTGTCACGTTTTCGCCCGTGGTATGTGTTCACCCCTGTCGTCTGAGCAACTTTACACAAAAACTTCTGAACCGATTTTGGCCAAATTTGGTGGTCATGTTGGGTATGACCCAAGGATGAATGTGTAACATTTTGGATAAGTACATCAAAGTACTTTGAAAATAATAGCAATGTTAAGTAAATAGCAAAGATTTTGTAGTTTATTTTTTGTTTGTAAACATCATTAGACGTAAAATACATAGAAAAAATCCAACGAAATTTGATGGATATGTGGGGTTTACCCAAGGACAAACCCATTAGAGTTTGAAGCAAATTAATAGAATTACAGATAGGCTGTGGAATAAACAGCAAAATAAGACTATTTGGCGTGGCGAAGGCATGCCCACTATCGAGTGCCCTTCTTGTTATCATTGTTATTGTTGTTGCAGAAGCAGTCTTGGTTAATCCATCAACAGAAAAATTAGCATTTGATTATTATGTCAATTTATGGAGAAAAATAAATAAATGGCCACACCATTTTTCCTTATCACAGCACCAGAAGTCTATCTAACAAGACTCTTTCTAAAGCTGTAAAAATTCTTAATAAAAATCGTAGTAAAATTGAACTTTATATACCTATGTAGCTTGATACTGAGTTAACAATCTGCAGGTACGTACGAGTGCTTC
>NC_090751.1:18321165-18356165 GCF_036898095.1 Palaemon carinicauda | reverse complement strand
ATGCTGAGAAAACAAAAGAAAAGTAAATATTAAAAGACCTAAGCTTCTATAAAGGAGTCGATGCTACTGAAAGCATCCACTCGACTGAATCTTCAATAAGCTTATGCTCGACCTCATAAGAGAAAGACTGATTGATGTCATGTCTAAATGGAAGAATAACAACGGTCGTAGACGATGTAAGCTTCTATACTAAATATATATATATATATATAATATATATATATATAAAGAAAAAATCCAAACTTGGTAGATTTCTTGCCTTAAGATTGTGGTAATTGGAAATTTGCAATCACGATGAAATGTTAATCTACACGCATCAATTAGTTTCTTAATTAAATCACCATTTGACAAAATTAAATTAGAATACCTTGGCAATCTGACACACTCTCTCTCTCTCTCTCTCTCTCTCTCTCTCTCTCTTAGCACACGTGCATCTCAAGCACCATGATAAGAAGTTGCATTAACTGTGTTTAGTCTCAGATTAACGAAGAGAATCGCTGCGTTGCATAACTTAACCAGATGTCAACTTCTTTCAACAACACAGAAAGTTGTACAACTTTAGAAAGTTGGACAACCTGACTTTATAAAGTTTGGCGACTTGATTAATGCAAATCACCTGACGCATGAGGTACGCCGGATACTTGAACGGTACCCGGAAGATCAAAGAGATAAAGGAAGAAAGAAAGGATTTCGACTATAGAGGAACCAATTAGAAATGAGGAGTCTTCAAGGATGAAATGGAAAACACTGTGCAGTCTTGAAGGGAAAGACGAAATTCAACAAGCGGGGAGACACAGGGGTTGGCTTAACTTGCTTAAGAAGAACATTACGATAAAGTACTTAGGATAAAGTGAAATTGAGAGAGAGAGAGAGAGAGAGAGGAGAGAGAGAGAGAGAGAGAGCAATTGCTTTACTGATGTTATCTTCATGTAATAAATATAGATATACAGTATATCAATATGGATGACACTTAATTTTACAAGAAGGAATTATTTGAAAATTAACATTGCTACTGGGCGCTATTTACTAAAGTAAAATATGTTTTAAGAAGAAATTATTTTACAGACAGGTTTCATTGATTACTTATACAGAAAAAAATTATTTAATTTCTATGTAGAATTATTTTACTAAAATATTTACTTCCAGGCAATTCAATTTGGAAAATTGGATTATTCAGGTGCTTAATGGTAATAAAATTACCTATCTGCTGAGATGAGATTTCATATACCATCAAACTCCACAAAGAGAACATAAAACTATCCATAAAAGTTTATCACAAAACTTATTTACTAGCAGAAAAACATTATAGTTAATAAGAGAAACTAGACATCACTTAAATATATATATATATATATATACACACAGTATAATATATATATATATATATATACACACACACACACATATATATATATATATATACACAGTATATATATATATATATATATATAATTTTTCCGTATCACCTCTCTCTCTCTCTCTCTCTCTCTCTCTCTCTCTCTCTTATAATAATAAACATTTGAACTGCATAAGTTTGTACGACGGACTGTTTATTTACATAACCAGTAAAGAGTAAAACACCATCTCTCTGAAGAGGACAAGTTGGTTATATAAAGAGTATGACCTTGCAAAAAAAAAAAAAGTTTATGTGACACTGATGCATTCACAGCAAATTTTGTCACTTGATCCTATCACACACATCATAAATAAATATAATTCGTGTAAGAACATTATACCAACTCGCTTATAAAGATAAGACAGTTGTAATTACGATAATACATGAGCAGAAGGATTTTTCAAGCCAAGTAGGTTGGCCAAGGCATCAGCCACCTGTTGAGATACTACTCATAGAGAGTTATGGAGTTCTTTGACTGGCCAGATAGTACTACATTGGGTCATTCTCTCTGGTTAAGATTCATATTCTCTTTGCCTACATGTACACCGAATAGTCGGGCCTAATTTTTACAGATTCTCCTCTGTCCTCAGACATCTGACAACACTGAGATTACCAAACAATTCTTTTTCACCCAAGGGGTTAACTACTGTACTGTAATTGATCTGTAGCTACTTTCTTTTGGTAAGGGTAGAAGAGACTCTAGATTTAGTGAGCAGCTCTTCTAGGAGATAAAATCAAACCATTGTTCTCTTGTCTTGGGTAGTGCCAAAGCCTCTGTACCATGGTCTTCCACAGTCTTGAGTTAGAGTTCTCTTGCTTGAGGGTACACTCGGGCACACTATTCTATCTAAATTCTCTTCCTCTTGTTTTGTTAAAGTTTTTATTGCTTATATAAGAAATATTTATTCTAATGTTATCACTCTTAAATAATTCTATTTTTCCTTGTTTCCTTTCCTCACTAAGCTATTTTCCCTCTTGGGTCCCCTGGGCTTATAGCATCCTGCTTCTCCAACTAGGGTTGTAGCTTGGCAAGTAATAATAATAATAATAATAATAAAGTAGTAGTATCGATTTAAGAAGATGATGATGCTTTTGATTCATTCGTTGGGAATTTTTATTTCCCTCCTATCATATATATAGTCATAAACGTCATCATAAATAAAAAAGGGGAAAAACTAGCAAGTAGCTGAAAGCAAATAGGAAAGTGAAGGAAAAGAAGATATGCTGTTCAACTGAGGAGAGAAGTATGGTAGACCCACCCGATATTCCTTTTAAACTGTGTAATAATCGACAATTATCGTCAGTCATTGTCTGATGATTAATATACTGATGCCGATAATTTCCGATTATTGATAATTTGGCGAGACATTCAGCCGCTTACTAATTAACGCGAAATCCGAACTAAAAGTCACGAGGTCAAGAGAAAAAGTAATTTTCCTCACCATGGTTCAATCTCTACGTGCTTCTCTGCTCTCAATTTTCATTAGGAAAAGGCAAATCTAATGCCTATCAGAAAGGCGAAAAAATCAACAGAAATTCTCTCTTGATGTAGTGTAAAATTGAAAAAGTATACATGTCAACTTAACACATCAATTGCAAAGTACCTCATGTACCTTATACATTGATAGTGTAACTTTTAGACAAACATGTCCTTCATCACCCTCAACATTTAACGATAAATCCCATTTTTCGATGCAACATTTCAAAGTCAGTTCTCTTTCATTCCCAATCATCAAAACTGCTGCAACGACAGAAATAAAATTGATCAAAATGAAGTGGTTTAATAAAGAAAGTTAATCTATATTTCATACCATCCCCAAAGAGTAAAACTGCTGTGACGATAGAAATAAAATCACTTTACAACCGAGTCAATCGATGAGAGAAAAGGAACTACCCCAGATTCCTCGATTTATTTCTCTTTCAGGCAAGACGATCCAGATTCCATACCAGTAAGCGAACAGCGAAACTGCTGTGGCAACCGAAATGAAAATCAGTCAAAATGAAGTCGGCTGATAAAAACTGAATTTCACAGAGAAGAAAAGTCACTGGACTAAAAAGACTAAAAGAATTTCCAGATTTCGAACCATCAGCGAAAACCAAAACATGTGTGGCGAACGAAATACAAATCAATCAAAAAGAGAAGCCAATCGAAAAAAATAACAATAAAATTTCCATTGCGCCATCATGCCAACATAGCCTTCAAATGATGAAGTATTAAAAGTTTGCTTTTGATTTATTGCAGGTGAAATGAAATATGCCTTCCATAAATCACCAATGGCGTCAAGAACGGGTGGGAGTCATTTAAGCGAATATTTGCCAAGCAAACTCATGCATAAAGTGAGAGAGAGAGAGAGAGAGAGAGAGAGAGAGAGAGAGAGAGAGAGACTTGCATGCATGCACACTCACAAATATATATATATATATATATATATATATATACATGCACATAAAAAAAAGAGAATTTGTTTCCCATTTTAGTGAAAAATGAGAGGACAGCAATATGATGTAAATATTTTGGGGGTCGGGAATTGTTTATGAGTTTCTGGCTGTTTACCAATATGCATATTTTACTTATATAAGTTTAATTTCCTAGTGCATACTGTCATCGAGTTATCCCAACATGTAAGCCTTTGGCTTCACTGCCAGATTTATCTCTAACTCTATGTTGTATATATGTCAAGCTTATGTTTTTATTTAAGCTTCATGCAATGTTGTTACGAAGAGAAATTTCTCCTTTAAAATGTATCAAGATTCACATAATGGTCGCCTTCACTGGATCGAACGGTCGGTTTTTCCCCTCATCTAAACCAACGACATACAGATCAAAGCTGCGGCCATACAGGAGGCGATTTGGCAAGAGCGGCCAGTAGCGAGTTGAAGCTTAAATTTACAAAATATTGATTTCGACGAGACCGTTTACACAGAGATGAAAGCCGTGGCTGGAAGGGCTTCATTGGTAATTCTAAACATATTGATTTCAATTGGATAGAGAGCTGAAGATGCTGGGTGGAACGTTCTTCAACTTATTCCTCTCGGCACCTAAAGAATTAGATGAAGCATAGATTAAAAATGCTTTGATATAAAAGAGATAGTTCCATTCGATGTCTTCAGCTTTCGGTGGGAACGATCTCATTGAAATTAATATTTTTTTTTCAAATTCAAACTTGAGCCCGCTCCTAATTGCACCACCCGAATCAACGTCTGTGCACAATGGAGGTCGATTCGGCAGGTGAAAGGGGGAGAGCTCAAGCTTGAATTTAAAATATACTGATTCCAATGGGGTCATTTACACAGACAGCTGAAGACGCCAGCAGGGTTGTTATCATTGGAATCAACGTATATTCACATTTGAGTTTCAGCCTATTCCTGTCATCATCAGTCACTTTTAGGTAGGCCATCGTAGATTCCAAGGTATCTTCTAATAGGACAGATTTATAACTCTCCTCAGTCGCCTAATGCGCCTATAACGGAGACTTTACCTTCAATGGGAGGACTTTAAGCCTGAGACTAAATACTTCTTCCACAAGGCAACAGAGCTGCGCCCTACAAAGGGGCCCCCACAGATTGAATTCTTTACCGAAAGGTGACCTAGAACTGTAACACAAGGAAACCTAACTCTCGCAGATCCTTTGCAACAACATACAATGTGATTTCATCGAAACAAAACATTCGTAAAAAGGTTTATCAAAATATAACAAATATGCGAATATATATATATATATATATATATATATATATATATATATATATATATATATATATATATATATGTATATATATACACTGCATATATATATATATATATATATATATATAAATAAACGAGAAACTAAATCCAAAATACAAGACGTACATCAACAGCAGAAGAGTTGTCCTACTGAGACACAACCAGGACATGTAAACAAACAAAACAAACCAGTCCCAAACGTCGGCGGGCATACACTCGTGCAAGATAACCTCTCGTCGGTGTCGGGTTATATCCTACACCGCCCGGCCAACGACCAGAAAAACGCGGACGTTCCTCCGTGTTTGAAAAATAAAATTAAATAAAAAACGCAACAGGCTGGGCCGTATAGAAAAGGAGGAATTCGGATGGACAATGAAGATTCAGGAGCCCCGAGTTCAACACGACAATACGGGCCTGAGGGAGATGCCAAAGACTCCTAATGGATTTACGATGTGGGGGTCCACAGCTATGTATGTGTGTGTGTGCGTGTATTTACCCTGTGTGGATCTGGCAGTCTTTTTAAAATTTTACAGTACTTCCTTTAATCTCTCTCTCTCTCTCTCTCTCTCTCTCTCTCTCTCTCTCTCTCTCTCTCTCTCTCTCTCTTTTAAATGGAGTATTTTTTAAATATCGTCTTAGTAAATAGTTTGCATCTTATTCTAAATTTAAGCCAAGCTTTTAAATAGCCATATAAATGTATACAACATCAAATTTCATTATATAAATTCCTTCTCAAGGCTAATTTTACCAACGTAAAAAAAAGGTTTGCAAATATTCTTACAATTTTTAAAATCAGTTCTGAAAATACGTGTTTTAAAAAATAACATTCCATACTAATTTTAACTGTTCAATAGTAATTCTAATGCGTTCGCACTATTAATTAACCAAATCAATAAGCAATCATAATTGGTAAATTTACTTCTGAATCAGTCATATATTGAAATATGTAGGGGATTTATATCTAAAAACAATTGTAGGCCTATGAAAATTGAATTTTACTACTGAATCGTATAAATTATATGACAAACTCTAAATCTTATTTAAAATTTCATGATAATTAAACAACGAACATTTCTGCAATACAGAATGAAAACTTAAGAATTCGGATATGTATAGCATTTTATACATAAGGGTTATATTTCCTGATCTTTTTAATCAGAAACTTTTATATATGAAATGTAGTATTTGATCTTTGTATAAACTACAATACATATTGACGTTTTCGTCTATAATAAATGAAAAATTAGACAAATAAATGAATACCATAAAGTGGAAGTGATATAAAAAAAATACATTAAGGTAAGTTAACCAAAATTCCCAAAAGTCCACACACAGTATATATATATATATATATATATATATATATATATATATATATATATATATATATATATATATATATATATATATATATACACACATATAATCACTCACGCACGCACGCACAAAACACCATCACATACATATATACGTATATATACACTGTATTTACATATACGAAATTCAAGTACACCAAAGCACAATATCCCCTAATACGTGTTCGTATATTTATTTTTTCAAAGGGAATAGAACATCAATCACTTCGACACGGAACATGAGAATCTTGTTTGAAATTTAACATCTCGAAACAAATTCCTTTTTTGCAAACATAAACAAATGCATAAAAGAAATTTTTTTTTAACCGAGTCTGAAAATAAAACCCCTTCAAGAGAAGACACCATTTTAATGGAATTCTCTCTCGAAAGTAGAGTCCGATAACGTCAAGGTACATGGGACAGACATTCAGCAATAGTGCTGTGTCATGCTACTTGCAACAATGAGATGTGAGAAATTGATGACTCGAAGAATTCCAGATGTACAGCCAGTATATATATATATATATATATATATATATATATATATATATATATATATATATATATATATATATATATATATATGTGTGTGTGTGTGTGTGTGTGTGTGTGTGTGTCTGTATGTGTGTCGACCAAATTGTATAATAGGTTCTGATATCTGCTGAACTCTTCTGTCTAATTGGTAAAATTGTATGTGTGTGAGTGTGTGTGTGTGTGTATATATATATATATATATATATATATATATATATATATATATATATATATATATATATATATATATATATATATATATATATATATATACATACATACATATATATACACGCACACATATATACATATATATACATACAGTATATATATATATATATATATATATATATATATATGTGTGTGTGTGTGTGTGTGTATGATGGTTTAGTTACATCAATATGGTTTACACATCAATGAAAATGAAACTTACCATTGGTAACACAGGTAGGGAAGGTAGGAGGGGGGTTTGAAAGCGATAAGGAAAGATGGTTATGTACTCCATCAACTCCAATTCCATCCTACCATCCAGTTCTTACCACTCTATCCTAACCCCTACCCCCTTTCACCCTCTCTAAAATGATATTCCGAAGCGTTGACGTGTGAGCTAATGGGCCAAGGTCGTTATTAATATTTTCAAATATTCGTTTTCTCCAAAGTTTTTCCCTTCCTTAATGGAGATACTTTTCTAAAAGTTACCATATTTCCAGACGTATTTTAATCCAAGGACCCGAAGTTTTGAGGAAGTAATAGGTGTTATTGTTTTTCTTCAGATGTGTTTTCAACCTAGAACTGATTAATCTATGCAGGATTTGATTTTTTTTCTAATACTTATACCAATATAGGAAAACGAGTCGTCATAAAACTCCTCTTTCCAGCGAGTATAAGGTGGGGGTAGTCTAAGAATGTTTCTTTAAACTCACAGTGCCTCTCTTGTCCTGAGTGGTGAGTTACATATTTAGTAATTTACTGATTACGGTGAGTTACACCTAAAGTCAAGAATGCCATAAGGCTGGCAACCTTATCCCAAAATATGTTGAAAACTAAAAGGATTGCCAACACTTCTAATGGGTAAAAGGCTGAAGTCAAACTAAAACGAACGGACATAATGGGAAAAGCAAATAGTTGAATGTGCGTGTCTGTGTAAACATAATTCATCAATACAAAAAGACATGTGAATTTCCAATTCTTATAATTTATGTTGAATTATTTACATTAGTCTATACCCTTTTACCAAATGCCTAGGTAAATACAAACACGCGTTGTCTATACACACATGCCAACTTGTAGACGAATCGGCAAATTAAAAGGGAAAAAATTGAATTTCTTGTTCATTGAACATATCGGCCAATTGAAGGTGGTACTTTTTACAAGCTATTAGTGGTCAGATAAAATATTTTATAATAATAATAATAATAATAATAATAATAATAATAATAATAATAATAATAATATAGCCTGATAAACTAATTGAAATGCAGCTAATGCTTATCTAGTTTAAAAAAGTTTTCCTTAAAAACAAATTCACTAGCAATTCTCATTAATACAAACGTCCTCTTATTTGCATTTTAAGTATCTGTAGCTATTCCAGGAGCTTCTGGAGTGGCTTGGGCTCACCTTCATGAAAATCTTATGCGTAAGACTTTCTAAAGTATTCGGTTTTACTTTTGCTGGTTGTTTCATTACAAAGAAACAAAGCATCAAAATTGGGAAACCGTGTAATAATCTTTCAAACCCTACAATTGTATAAAAAAGTAAATAAATTCTAAATGAATTTGGCAGGAAGGTCGTGGAATTCTTATCTATAAAAAAATTTTCTATTTCATTTCATAGGGAACACATAAAATTGAAAAAACTTTTGGATAAGAATTCTTAGCCAAAGAAAGTGTTTTTCTAATTTATCTTATAAAAATAAGCTTAAAATAACTACACATAGATATTGCATATATACAAAATCAAAATAAAAACAAAACGAAAGAGAATGAAAATATAGATTCGCTGTGTTTTGGCGCTCAATGTGGTACGAATTCATCAAGCTGCAAACGCTTTAGTGGCCGATTCATTAACACTACGGGGGTGTAAAGAGCTTTCATTAAGCTACAGCTTAGTAAGTCTTTAGCAGTTGAATGCTTAAAGACCATCAGCCGGGAGAGTGCTGCAGTGATCATCTTAAGGTCGTAAGAGGTGCAAAAAAAAATACTATTATCAGTCACAGGTTTTTTCGTCCGATTCCTTTGACTATTCAGGTTTTAGCTTAGGGAAGTTTAATGGAATTAGGGAAGAGCTCGGAGTTGTCATTAATGGTGATTTCAGGTTGGAGGAATTAAAGGCGTTGTCCTTCTTGGGTGGCATAATTTATGCCAATTTAGTGGAGTGAGAAAAAGTAAAATATCATATATATAATATCATATATATATATATATATATATATATATATATATATATATATATATATACACACACACACACATCTCCTCCCACTCCTATTGACGCAAAAGGGCCTCGGTTAGATTCCACAAGTCGTCTCCTATCTTGAGCTTTTAAATCAATACTCCATTCATCATCTACGTCACCCTTTAAAGTCCTCAGCCACGTAAGCCTGGGTCTTCTAACTCTTCTAGTGCCCAGTTTAAAGTCTGGTGAACTAATATCTCTTGGCGGGTGCGAAGAGCATATAAAACCGTATATATTTGAGAGTGCGGATACCTTAACGCGGTGAAAGCGATTGTGTATCGCCATGATCAGCAAAGCTGTATAAGTCAGGCCCACCCATACTACTGTAGGTTGGTTTGCTGTGAACGATCAGACTAAAGTCTCCCACCATCACCAATCCGCAATGGCCAGCGTGGTGATGAAAATTGGCCAACCTCCAGACATGAATATAGATATATCTGACTCCTTTGCCCTGCAGTGAACTTAAAACTGCTGCAGTTGTTGTTGTATGTATGTATATATGTACATATATATATATATATATATATGTGTGTGTGTGTGTGTGTGTATATATGTATATATATATGTATATATAGATATATATATATATATATATATATATATATATATATATATATATATATATATGTGTGTGTATATATATATATATATATATATATATATATATATATATATATATATATATATATATATATATAAATAACTACATGTATGTGGTAAATAAAATTTATAATGGATATCCTCTCTCCTATATACAGAAAAAAACTAAACACCGTATATTCGCGAATTTTGGGTACAAGATGATATCAATACGATGCATTAGGGATAACTAACAGAAACTCAATCTTATTGGCTTAAATTATACTGCAATCAATTTTATTATAAACAAAACTTTAATCTTTTGTTGAATTGTATCTACACTACATTAAGTAGTACTGATAAAATGTCTTATTCAATAAACTATCTTTTTCGAATTAAAACACTTCATTGGTTCTGAAAATCATATTTATGGCTTTTACTTATTTAAATCAAAGGATATTTACTTAGCAATTCCGAAGATAATGGAGACCTGCCAGAAACTACACGGCTTAAAAGATATCTTAAACTTAAAAAATAAGAAGATAGGATAAGATTCCAAAACTTGACGGAAGGTAGATTTCGAGATTTTTAGCGGAAAGAAAAAAGATGAAAGAAGAATAAAATACTTGAAACATTATTCCCATGCTACTTTTTAAAATCTATTAATTTGAAGGTTAAACATTTACTCTTACGTCGATTACAAGCACTCTGATTTCTGTCCCTTCGCTAAGCGTGAAGAGCAAACATCAGAAGAAACCAAGATATATAACCAATGTCTCCTATGGCGATACTCTTATCGTTCCTAACACCCGAAACGAAATATTGACATGTCACTACGATAAATCAAACACGATACGGAATTAATGTCATCTCTTTTCCTGCTGCAAAAACTTATCAAGCCGTGTGATACCATCGACGGCCATTGTAACGAAAAGAATGCCAAAAATGATATAATCAGATCTATATCCCTGCGTGACTTTTTATCATTTCGCCAACGGGCTATTATTCACTAGCAGTTACAAAGCGTTTGCTCTGTCAAACCTGCAGAGCAAACATTTATTCTCTTGTCAACAGGTCATATTTCAGAGAGAGAGAGAGAGAGAGAGAGAGAGAGAGAGAGAGAGAGAGATTCTAGAAACGATGTCACAGTTCATAAACATGATCCCAAATTCCAATAAAAGGTATTTTCATTTGTAAATTGATTAGTTTGAGACCTGTTTTTTTTTTCTTTTTCTTTTTATTATTGCCAACAGGCCTTCGAAATTAACATACTCAGTCAGTTCCCTGCCAGCAAGCCTCTGTAATTTACTTAGACATAATTAACCAAAGATCACCGCCTACCTACACACAAGCGCTCCGTAGACAAATATGTTTGATAATGAAAATAATCGATAAGAGTCCATTACCGTCTCAGAGTTCCCGCCCAGACTGTGGGAAGAAGACCTACGGGTAATGTCACGTTGTGGGCAATTAGGAGAAGCACCAAGAATTATGGTCGTAATAATAATTAATGATGAAGGTGGGGGGGGGAGGGGTTGCTGTTGTAGGAACGGCGAGGAGAGGATTATTCTCGGTAAATAAGAGGGACTATTATAGGCTGTGGGAGGGAATAGTAAGATACTGAGTCGGGGGGAAGAGGGTGGGTGTGACCCCACGAGTGTCGTGGCAAAGGGGCTGGGAAGGGTCAGTAACTTCCCATTCATAGGTCCTCCCTTAATTTTGCCCAAAAATAGAAGCATACGTCCCCTACATTTTATACGGTCATAATACATGTGTTTATTATGGAGTCTGTAACGTAGTCTCGTGTTTATTCGTGTCCATATTTCGTCTGTTAGGGTCCTCGAGGTACATTATTAGCCCGATTCTCACGGGAGGCGAGGCAGAAAGAATTTGTTCGCAACATATTTTCTTTACTTTATAGTTAATAAAATGAATGTTTTTGGTAAGCCATGTGGAGGTTAGAGGATAGTCTATCAAAGGAAAACATTTTCACAGATGTAACGAATTTTATCTTTTTTTACGCATAAATGTAAAACGTTCAGTATATTTAGCTAAAACTCGTAGACATTAATCATATCTACATCTGGCTTTACATATTTGTTTTTGAGGACTAACGTCATGACCTTAATTATGATAATAAGATAAATGACTTCATTCAAAACAATAAAAATGATTAGAACATTGACTCCATTACACAGCACAGATATTAATTGGCAATTTGATACATACGATTCTCATAAAGAATTATCAACCTACGTATGAAACTTCGTGTAATCGTGCTTATTTTGAAAGAATAAATTACTATGCTGAGGAGTATTTCATAACAAATAAAAGAAAAAACATCAAATCAATGAATGGGTCTCCATGCATCTTTGGACGAACATGAATTTTGCACGACTCAAGTATTAACGATTTTAAATTGATCAGAGATAGTCTTCTCAAGGAAAATATATTACACATTTGCATACACGTTTATGACCATGTATGTACTCCAGAATATTTGAGAGAGAGAGAGAGAGAGAGAGAGAGAGAGAGAGAGAGAGTGTGTGTGTGTCTAGGTTCTACAACGCATTTCTATTCTTTCACGCAATGGCCAAGCAAATTCTCTTGAGATGGAGTGTATGGTGGGAATTCCCAAGGAAATGCGTTATGTGTACAGTATATATATATATATATATATATAGGTATATATATATATATATATATATAGGTATATATATATATATATATATATACATATATATATATATATATATATATATATATACATATACATATATATTTATATATACATATATATAATCATATAATTAGGATTCAAGTGGCTTGCTCCCTTGTTTTCTCTTATTTTACGGGATCTTAGTATTCTATATGTATTTGCAAATCACTTGACCATGTTGGGGCGGAATATTACGATTGGTCCACCCTATTGTTTATTTTTATTCCACGCATAGTGTCACACACACATTTATATGTATGTGCGGTATATATATATATATATATATATATATATATATATATATATATATATATATATATATATATATACATATATATATATATATATGCATGTGTGTAATCTTGTTACAAACTAAATTCAACCAACGTGGAACTTTATAAAATGTATATATATATATATATATATATATATATATATACATATATAACATAGTATCAATACACACATAATATATAACAGTGCATACATGAAAATTTTATAGCTAATATTCGCGATTTTAATTCATCTAAATATTCTATTATGGCAGAGATTGATTGATTTCTATTCAAAATGCAAACCCTGGATTCATCAGGAATATGTAGAGCAGAGTTGGAAGCAAATCCTATATATGCTTATGTCCTGATAACATAGCAGTCAACTGCAATACCTAGGTAAAGTAAATAGAATATTAAGAAGGATTTGTGGTTTATTTGAATATATATATATACTATATATATATATATATATATATATATATATATATATATATATATATATATATATATATATATATATATATATATAATCTTGTTACGTGCTATAAACCATCCATGTATGGCTTCACAAACAAGCCAAAGATGAATTACGTTTAACTATTAGGAACGAACGATGCAAGTCTTAAATATTTTGCATGCTTTTGATCCTAGAATTTAACTTATCTTGAAAAGTTGAGTAGGCCTACTAGGATTGTAGTATGAGCCTATCGAAACTTGCTGAATAGACCGGAAGTTAATATTTTTTTTTTTTAAATGTCACTCACGAATAGCAGAGGTAAGGGGCATGGCAATACCCTGGAGACCGACTATATTAAAATCATCGCCCAAGCCCCTCTCCATCAAGATAGGACCAGGGAGGGGCAGGCCATAGCTGCCGATGACATCATCCCTAGCTCACATGGATGGTGAGGTTGCAGACACTACAAGAAACTATCGAGCTTGAACAGGATTCAAACTCCCTTCCAGCAGATCACCAAGCAGAGATGTTTCCAATAGGCTACCACAACCCTACATATATAGGAAAGACGCTAAAATTAATACTGTATTGCAACCGACGAATTGGACACGCTTTGCAAGTCGCACAGTATCAGTGAACACATTCAGTTTTACCTTCAGTGCCTAAATTGCAACCTATTATAGCTTGCTTGTTTTATATATCTGATATCATGCCTTTACAAAAGAAAAAAAAAGGCCAAGTGAAACATTCGTCTCCCGTAAGTGAGTTTCGTAAATTATTAGCCAATAAAGGATTATATGAGCAAATAACTGACAATAATCAAAATTACATCTAAAAAGCTGACGTTAATAAAATGGATAACCTCAAAATGAAAATGTTCTAAAATAATTTCAAAAAAAGAAAATATCATAAAAAGGAAAGGGGGTCTCCAAAATTCACTAAAGCTGCAGGAAAGATAAAACCAACAAACCACCCACTAACATTTTTAAAACAAAATGAAAATTAACCCGAGCCCTTTCTTTTTTACTCACGGAAAAGATTTACATAATTATATACATTCTTATCTTTATATGGTACTTTACATATCTTGATGCTTTAAAGCCACCCACTTTATTCGAAAAGCGTAATCCGCGAGTAACCAAAACAGGACAACGGAACGGCGGACGAGAAAGAGACAATAACGAACATTCGTTGGATGGGAAAAAAGGCCAAGAAATGAGAATAAGGGGACACTTATCCACTTCATATTGCGATGATAATAAAAACTCGCCGGGTTCAAGTTGATGGATTGACCTCTGGGATGCGATGTTGTCGTAAACCGGCTATTTATCCGCCATCAGCCGACGGTTATGGGTCGTCGCGGGTCAGAATATGCTGGTCCAGGCAATCTGATATTAGGCCATGACGAAATAAAGGACGAAATGAAGTGAAATATGAGCCGGTCGTGGACGATATTAAATGAAACGCAAATATGGGGTGGAAAAAATTGAAGTGAATTGGATGGATATGAATTACAAATAATGATAAACGGAAATTCTGTTTTGAAAGATTAAATCAAGAAATATAAACAAGCATTAATTAAGACTAAAGGGAAACTAATACGGTGAAACAAAGAGAAGCACAGTATGAACCAACGAGACGATATATATATATATATATATATATATATAAAACAATGAACAAAAAGATAGAGCAAAAAAAGTGACAGATCGATGGACGAAATCTACAACTAATAACTATTAATGAATGCCATCAAGCGAAACATGAACTGAGAATGGGCGCAAAAGAAAAACAAATTGAATGTCACTTCACACTAAAATTCATCGAAATTTATAAATGAAAAATATTTACATGGTTGGAACAATGAAGCGATCGAAATTCAAACCACTATGTTCTTTTGATGAGGTAATTTGAGAATCTAAAGCAGCATTTGGTATATTACATCAATAGATTTTTTCTGTATGAGGGAAGTATTAAAAAAAAAAATAGAGTTTGAAGTGAGCCATATTCAAGCGGTTATGGTAACGTATCCTACCATCGAAGTCAAAATTATTCAAACAAATTTTGCAACATTTCTATTATATATATATATATATATATATTCTATTGCCATCGCATATATATATATATATATATATATACAGTAATATATATATATATATATATATATATATATATTCTATTGCCATCGAATAAACGGTGATACCATACTTTGACACTAAAAAAAAAAGAACAAAAAATTACTAAAGCTGACCTTCAACGCTGTAACGCCATTTAAGCAGACAAAATCAAACAAAGGAATGCGGAGACAATCCAGCGAATCTCTTATCAGCGTACAAATAGCTAGGTGAAGCCGTCGGTAACACAAGGGAAAACAGCGAAAGATATAAATGTTTGACAAAACAAACTAGGCCATGAACAAAGGCCCAAGACAAAGATGGGAGACGACAACAAAGAACAGGACTCCAATGGATGGCTTTTGAAGCCAAAGAACAAAAGCAAGGCGCTGAGCCGTTCAAAGAGAATAGCAGAACACAATAATGAGGATGCAAAAGTGTGAACTAATTCCCGTTCTCCGTACACACTAATTGTGAGGTAATTCCCATTCCGAATACACTCATTGTAAACTACGTCCCATTCTCTATACACAATAAATGTAATCTAATTCTTGTTCTCCGTACAAACAAATGGACAGTGATTTTATTTGCATATTAGAATTGTGAATAAATTTATAAACAAATATCAGGTATAAATGAATACCAGAAGCATGTACTCATTAATTGACATAGCATATACGTTATTCATAAATATTTTTAATCTGAATGAAATTAATATACTTATACAAAGTGCATATCATGAGCTCTAAAACAACCCTACCCCCAACCAAACCAAACCAGTACCTCCTAAAAAGGGTAACATCGCAAATCTCCAACTCAATGCTGTTGAATCCCTATCTCGCCAGAAAACTACACCGAAAACCTCCATTACCATACAACCCTCTTTCTGCTATCTCCCTGGGGCTAAGTTAGCTGGGGTTGGATATGTGCATGTGTACCTTACAGATGGCGAAGAATAATACGCAGAGAGAGAGAGAGAGAGAGAGAGAGAGAGAGAGAGAGAGAGAGAGAGAGAGAGATATTCGGAGTTATTCATCTCCAAAGTTATGCATCAACGAGAAGAGAGGAAGCCATCAAATACCTGGGATAATGGAGTCGCCCTGGAGACTCCTCTGAGAAGATGAGCAGGACTTCACGCCCGTAAGTTGCATTGTCTGTCATCTGGGTCCCATTTAAGGGTGTGGAAGCTGATGATCGACAATGCAATAACTTTGGATATACTCTGCATTACTATCGCGCTTTGGACTTGGAATAATCTTCCGAACACTATTATGGACCGTGGCTCATAACTTAATTAGTTTCTCATGACTTAGAAATGGCTTAATCTATCATACATATTATTTACCATTTTTATGTAAATAAACATCTATGTTTATCAATTGATTTGTTAATTTACATTCATCACTTTATGCCATTTTTAATACCTTATCATTTTCTTTTTTTCATATGTGGGCATTCACACATGTGAAAATTCAGCAAGTTAGGCATTTTTCACACGGTTACATCAAAAAAGTTTCGCACTATGATGATGATAATGATGATAATGATAATAATAATATCAATAATAATAATCATAATAATAATAATAATCATAATAATAATAATCATAATAATAATAATAATAATAATAATAATAATAATAATAATAATAATAAACATGAATTATTGAAGTTGTTTCAAAGCCACCTCAACGCTGATCGGCTTAAAAAGGAACTTATCAGTGGCTTTGTCAAGATGAAAGATAAAAGTTTAACCCTGAAAAAGGAAGACCTAAAAACAACGAGAGAGAGAGAGAGAGAGAGAGAGAGAGAGAGAGAGAGAGAGAGACCCGGTATACAAGAGTCAAGAGGAAGGAAGAGGATTAAATGGAAGAACTTTCAACGAGGTTCAAATTAACTTTAAGTTGTTGTTCTTGTTTTCGAGGAATTTGGGGAGATATATTGGTTCCTAAACTATTTGTAAACGAAATAAAATAAAACGAACACACGGCACAAAAGTTTATAATCAACTTGAACTTCTAGATTTTCTCGTTTTCTTGGATTTGTTTTGTAATATATCACTTCTAAACGTACTTTAAAAAGTACAACAATAAAAGAATAAATAAAGGGTCTCAATGTAAGTATTACAGACATGCTACACACACACACACACACACACACACACACACACATATATATATATATATATATACATTATATACACACACACACACACACACATATATATATATACATACATACATATACACGGTATACATTTGTTATATTCTATTTTACCAATAAAATGTTTTATTTGAGAGTAGTAATATATGTAAACTACAGTATAAGTAAAATAAAACAATAAAAACCCGATTAAAACATTATTCAAGAGAAGATCTGAACGATCTAAAAAAAACACATACACGAAATAATCGCGAGGTAAATGGCATAACACCAAAATAATTGAATGTGAATATATATGTAAGAATGAGTAAATAATAAAATAAGTAAATATAAGTACACAATGTTCTAACAACATTTATAGATAATACGAATATGACCTTCACAGACGATTGAAAAACAAAGAGAATAATGCACGTGACACCAGACAGCTTTAACACTAGACTCTTCCTCTTAAAATTCAAAACAAAATATAACACTTGCCTTCCATGAATGTGCAACTAAGATCTTCGATTATCCCGTGTAACTACGTGTCAGACGCCACACCTCGCTGGATATCGAAATGCAGAGCCAATACTCAATCCAATGTCAAGGCAGAACCTGTGAGAACAGAGAATAAAAATAGCATGTTAAAAAAAAAAAAAACCAACAGAATACCGATTTTGTCAAGTATTCGATGTAATTCATATTCTAAGACATCACCAATTTGTCAATTATTTGTCAAACTGGCGACTTCAAGTGCTAACGCCTTGAGTGATAGAGAAGTCGATGTGAGGAATTACAATTAGTACAAGGTAGTAAGAGCCAGGGCATCAGCCACCCGTTGAGAGACTACCGCTAGAGAGTTATGGGGTCCTTTCCTCTGCTTACTGTTCATTTTCCCTTTAGCTACACACACACACACACACACACACACACCGAATAGTCTGGTCTATTCTTTACATATTCTCCTCTGTCCTCATACACCTAACAACACTGAGATTAGCAAACATTTTTCTGAATCCAAATGGTTACTGCACTGTAATTGTTCAGTGGCCACTTTCCTCTTGGTAAGGGTAAAAGAGACTCGTTAGCTATGGTAAGCAGCTCTTCTAAGAGGAAACTCCAAAATCAAACCATTGTTCTCTAGTCTTGGGTAGTGCCATAGCCTCTGTACCATGGTTTTCCACTGTCCTGGGTTAGAGTTCTCTTGCTTGAGGGTACACTCAGGGACACTATTCTATCTTATTTCTCTTCCTCTTGTTTTGTTAGTTTTTATAGTTTATATAGGAGATATTTATCTTAAAGTTGGTACTGTTCTTAAAATATTTTATTATTCCTGGGTTCCTTTCCTCACTAGGCTATTTTCCCTGTTGGAGCCCGTGGGCTTATAGCACCCTGCTTTTCCAGCTAGGGTTGTAACTTAGCAATTAATAATAATAATAATAATAATAATAATAATAATAATAATAATAATAATAATAATAATAATAATAATAATAACCCTAGGGAAAAAAATTGCCGTACAAAATTTGTAGCACGTAGAGACAATATAAAAGAATAAAACTTTCACAATGCAAATAAATATTGCACAAACAGCCTCAATGCAAGAATATTAGAATTAGGAAAAATATCTAATATGTAATCTGATAATGACTAAATGTATGTTGACTCAACAATTAAAAAAAATTCAAAATGTTTACATGTAGTACAGAGAAAATAGTACGATCACATTGCTGACGCTGGTGAAAGATTGATTTATTTTAATTCCTCTGAGAGAGAGAGAGAGAGAGAGAGAGAGAGAGAGAGAGAGAGAGAGAGAGATTTGACATGAACTGTCCTTGATGATGAAAATTGGGGAGAGAATTATACAGCTGTTTGTAATGACAGGCGGCCGGGGAACAAACAATTGAGAGAGAGAGAGAGAGAGAGAGAGAGAGAGAGAGAGAGAGAGAGAGAGAGAGAGAGAGAGAATAAAGGATACACATAATCAAAGAAGTAATAGACTACTAAATAATAATTAGACATTCCTTGATCGCTTAAAAGAATTAGAGCAAGAGTGAACACGAAAAGACAATGCACTATCATGCAGTTAAAATATATAAACCTTTCTCCATATCAGGGTCTACATCACTTTCATTTGATCTATCTCCTTTTTACGTAACAGCCAGTTCCAAAAATCAATTATATGTAAATTCATTGTACCATGTTACGATGATTATTAATTTCCCCCACCAATAACTGCGCACGGAGTATGGACTCATTTGGTTGATCATAATACTATATTCATACTCCTTTAGCATATGATCTTGAATAATTTGACAATTTCTAGGATAGAGCTTTTAAGCACAATTGGCACTAGATTAAGCTGGCCTTATAACAGCAAGGGTTCTTGTTCCATGAACAGCATGTTTAGAACTGAGAAATTGGAAACCAAATAGCCTCACTATGAGAAAATGAAAGTCCCAAAGTGCCACCCATGCCACTTAAAAGAAGTCTCCCTTGGCCAAGTAAAATATAGAAAAAATAGATCTAATTATTATTATTATTATTATTATTATTATTATCATTATTATTATTATATTGTAGTAGTAGTAGTAGTAGTAGTAGTAGTAGAAACAAGATTTCATTAAAAAACTGGAATAAAATTAAATCGAGATAAAAGGGCTAAATATAACCAAACAAAAACTCGCTGTTATCCCGATGATTAAACACGGACATCCCAGGCCGAATTAATTAGTACTTTACGGAGTGGACAAGATCCCTCCGTTCCAACAAGGCTAAAACACCCACCCAAAAAGAAAACAAGAAAAAAGAACACAGCTCAGCGCCAGAAAACTAATCTAACCCTTATGCAAACGACCCCTTACGTAGTCTCTCCCTTTTACCCTATCTCCCACTATCTCCCTCCTTCTCTCTCCCTCTCTCATCCTGTGCCGTAAGATCTACGAGTGGATAAATCAGATAAGCGGAAGGCACCAGATTACTGTCCTTCCGGAGCCTACGTATAAGGGCGCTTAAGCCCAAAGGCTGAAGGTATTTCTAAGGCTTCCTACCCCCTCCCAGTAGTCCGATGGAGAACTCCTCTCAGGGGGGCGTTATAAAGTTTAGGGGGTGCTGGTGAAAGAAGGAGAGAAGGGGGATAGGGATTGTGAGGGCGTGATATCCGACACCCATCAGGTGGGATTTCATAAGCCACGTTCACCTGTCACTCTCTCGTCATTAAACCACAACATAAGCTTCTTCTTCTTGCTTTTTTAAGACCAGCCATAGACGTTGTGAGTAAACCTGAAAGGAACTCTTCTTCTCGCAAGTATGCGATTCGTCCGTCTTTATTGCAGCAGCAATAGCGCAACGATAGCTCATCAATAGGGTGCTCGGCTCACTGATGGAGAGGATTAAGGTACTGTTTATATATTTGAGTCACCCATAGAAACATAAGAGCGTATCTTAAATGAGATTCGTATGTTGTCGTCAGACTTTAAGGGAAGTAACTAGCACCACGCTAAAATCTCTCTCTCTCTCTCTCTCTCTCTCTCTCTCTCTCTCTCTCTCTCTCTCTCTCTCTCTCTCTCTCTCTCTCTGTGCCTATATCTCATGTGCATCGTCTTAATTAAATTTTGCTCTGAGCGCACGGTATGTCACAGGCTGTTTACCAATGTCATTTGCACTTGCTGCAAAAACAGCTCCAGCTGTTCAATTTACAAGATGCGGATAATCTTGATTTACTGGACCTGCAACTGACTAATAATGCCCTTCCACTTGTAGTCCCTTCGCCGGCCACCCTCTCCTTTTCAACTCCTACATTATATGGGAGCAATAAAAGCAACCCTTTCTTGCGCTGCCTCGCATTTGCACACGCAGGCGTCCGACACTGACTGTAAACGAGAAGATAACCCAGTAACCTCTGCTGCATTGCATCCCAGGGTGAAACGGATCCATGCTGTGATAATTAATTAGAAGTCATAAATCTCCAACAGCCACTCGTCGTGGCTATTTATGACGTGCTATTGATGCATCTGTTTAACACATGCTTTCGTGTATGTGTGTACACACATATGTATGTATATATATACATATATATATATATATATATATATATATATATATATATATATATATATATGTATGTGTATGTGTGTGAGAGCGCGCGCGCGCGGGTACGTGTGTGTGTGTGTGTGTGTGTGTGTGTGTGTGTGAAGAACCTTTTTAGCTAAATCTCAACAACTATTTAAAAAAAGATTTCTTGTTGAAAGAGAAATAGTTTTACAGTACGCACACATAGCATCCAGGTAATGAAAATGTCAGATTTCGATCCTAAAGACATTCATCTTTAGTTCATCTAATCATAATATGACACAGGGATCACATCTCGTAGTTATAATTACGTCGGTTTGTTGCCGTCATTCTCCAACTAAAATGAAGATCTTGAGAGGACAGCCTCGTTAATTATATCAGATGCCATTTGGCAGATCAGCAGTTTGTGCATAGAGACGTCTGAAATCAATTACAAGGTGACGTTAATAATCCCATGTAAGCAAAGCTCCTTGCAGTCCTATACACGGACTTATGACTGTCTATCTATAAGTCGGTCTTTCTATATATATACATAAGCTCTACAAGTGACAAAATTATCCCCCACAAACACACACATACTAACACACGCAATACATACACACACACACACACACACACACACACACACACATATATATATATATATATATATATATATATATATATATATATATATATATATATATATATATATACAGTATACATATAGTGTCCTCATGCATACAATTTAGTTAGATGGGCAGTTTGATATAAGAAAAGGATGTTTCCCTTTCCAGTACTGTCTTCGATGCTTATGCATGTATATATATATATATATATATATATATATATATATATATATATATATATATATATATATATATATATATATATATATATATATACATATATACATATATATATATATACACATGCATTGCATTGAACGAAAAGATCATACATAGAGAAATTTAATGAACTGAATATTACTAAAAATGATTGGGAGGAGTAAATGGAGAATTATTAAAATTCCACGAAGTGGTCGTGGAATCAGCAGGGAATCTTTCTGGGTGTGAGGGAATGGAGATGGAATGGAAATAGCGTGAGGGAATGATGAGAGAATAGAAATAATAAATGGTGGGATGAAAAATAAGAAATCAAAAGCTTACTGAATGAAAACAGATAATCTGAGATGACGTTGCATGAGGGAAGAAAGGAGCTTGCGCAGGAATACAAGAGGATGGACAGGGTCGTCAGAGTATACTGAGAAAGAAAAACATCGCCTAAATAAAAGTAAAATGGAAACCCTTGGCGAATAAGAATTGTTCTACAGGAACAAAGGTGAAAGGATATATCATAGTATTTTGAGGTAGTTTAGCTAGGTCATATGAAAAAAATCTAGACAGTGGATTAGTGAGCACTATATATTTTATAGGAGGAAAGAAAACAGGAAGGTTTAAAAGGGGATTTAGTCGATTTCCTGAAAGATGTAATAGATTTAATAATAAGGAAGCGCAAGAATGAATGCACAACAGGGTAAAGGGCACAGTGCATGCATAAAATTAAATGCGAAAGCACTTGGGGTATCAACTATTATGAAAGAACATGTCCAATTTAATGAAAGACTATGTCCAAGGAGTACACGGTTTATGTGTATATATATCTTTACATATACATATATATACATATATATACTTATATAATATATATATATATATATATATATATATATATATATATATATATATATATATGTATGTATGTATGTATGTATGTATGTATGTGCGTGTGTGTTTGTTTGTTTCTTCAAAAAGGCCCATAAAAGAAACAAAGGAAATATAAAACAAATGGTTCTTTTTGAAGAAACACGTTAAACTGTTCGATTACAGCTATAAATAAGACACAATATACAAATATATATATATATATATATATATATATATATATATATATATATATATATATATATATGCATATAAATATAATATATATATATATACATATACATGTATGTGTGTATGTATGCATGTCTATTGACAGAATGTTTAAACTGTAAATAAATATATACAGTATATATATCTTAGGCTTCTTATTTTATTCTAGTAATTTTAATCAACCCATGTACATGCTTACATTTTCTCATAAGCTTACCGAGCACTAGAGAGAGAGAGAGAGAGAGAGAGAGAGAGAGAGAGAGAGAGAGAGAGAGAGAGAGAGAGAGAGAGAGAGAAATATCAACAAACCAGCAATCGTCACCTTGATAAGCGCATGACCTGATGCGACCGTTATCAACGAGAGGGTCTCAGAAGACGAGACTAGTATTCAATTTCACAGCCATGTTTATCAAAGCCAATTACGCTGGAAGGGCATCTCGAGCAGATCAGGTGACCTAAACGGAGTTAAGAAAAGGTCATAATCGACAATCGAGAGTTCATCGTAGGATACTCTATTCTGAAGGAGGACTGCTAAGGCTGTTCTCAAGTACGGGAAATCTCGCGGAGAAATTCATAATGCAAACCTTCTCAAATATCTTGCATATCGCAGAGGGAAATATGAAACAAGATCTGAAGAAGCCGATCAAACGAAGCCGATTAAGAAAGCATCCTGGATTGATGAACAGACAGACAAACACATGCAAACACGTTTTAGCTTTACATTCAACCGGTTCACCTTAGAAACGGTGACTCCTAAAATATATGACATTTATCAATGCCATATTCATGCTTACATGATGTTTCGTGGATGAACTTCCCTTGTAGAAAACTTTCATAAAAGTGGCCACTTGATTATTACACCTACAAAGGTTTATCAGCAGTGACAAACACACTAAACACACACAGCGCCATTCACCTCTACTGTCTTCACAACCTTGCTCCTTGAATGTTGCTGCCCTTCCGTTTTTATCCTTATTCCACAACCTCCTGAGCAACATATCTTAGCTCAGATTCTCCTGTCTTCCTAATACTTTCACCAATCTTACCAAATAGTCATACCATTTTAGAAGACTCTGAGCAATCTTTTCGATATATCTAAACTACTTTATCCTTTCAATTCTTCTCACGCAACTTATACTAGAAAATTATTTACTCCATATGATTCAGTTTGTTTTCTTTCATATGTATCTAATATCCACGTTGTACTGACATATAGGAGAGCTACCACAACACTTCATTCATACCCTCCCATCTTGGTTTCCATAGATATCCCAGATTTACTTCCTATCATCTGCACACATCGTGCTTCAATCCCTTGCTTCACCTTTTCCACGACTCCTTTTCTCTCATCTTATCTTCATCCAGCACATTTACTCCAAAATATCTACAAAAATCAAAGCATCTATTCTCTAACCATCGATGTTAACATCTGTTGCTCTATCCTTCTGTTTACATTTGTCCTCATATCTTTATTCTTGCTCACTTTCAACTTCCTTACTTACAAAAACTGAAAGTCATTTGACTTGTGTCTACTGTTCCTTTTCAATATCCCCAATCAGCAGTATTCCACCAGCAAAAATAAGTAATCATGAACTCTACCTCACCCCACCCATTTGCTTATACTGTATCACAATTTTGTAAACACTTCTACTATCTCTTATGTAACTCCTCGTATCACTATATCCAAAAACATACAATATAATCAGATAAAAATAACTCGCTCTTGTCTCTGTCCACTTCCTATAACAAACCAGTCACTCCCCTATCTACTATTTAAAAATCACTTGTTTCTATCCTTGAAATGTTTTATCACTCTGAAAATAATCTTTTGTCCTTTACATCCTCAATACCCTGAACTTTGCCTCGCCATTGATTCTACCAAAAACATTTAATAAGTCCATTTTCATGCTATAAATGTTTTCTACATATTTTAAAATTCTTCATAATTTTTATAATAAAAACTTGATGTCTCCCTTCCTCTTCCCGGTATAAGTTCACATGTTCACTGCCTATCAATTCTTTTGTCTCTCCTCATCTCTTACAGTTTCTGAAACTATTTGTTTTCTGCAATGGGAGCTAAGACAGATAATACTTTTTTTTTCCATAAATTCAATCCCCTACAATCTCTGTGTCATTTGGCATTTGCAGTGGAAGCCACTAACTTTAAACGAGAAACCAAATTGTTTTTTAAAAGCCGATTATGCCTACAATGGAAACAATACTGGGCTTTTACAGCTACTTTTTACTTTGGATAATATGCATACATATTTAATATAAAAAGTACAGACCCCAACTAATTAAACTAAGCACCATTCTGAAAGAGAGAGAGAGAGAGAGAGAGAGAGAGAGAGAGAGAGAGAGAGAGAGAGAGAGAGAGAGAGAGAGAGAGAGAGAGAGAGAGAGAGACTAATAATTCAATCATCGCAGAAGTACCCGTTTATATTACATAGCCCAGGCGAAGCACGGAAGCGTAACATTTCAATTAATTCAGATTTAAATTGCAGTTGCAGTAATTTTCCACCGAAGTGCAATCAATCATTTCATTTGTTGCGTTACATTACACGGTTCGTTAAACCATCGAGAAGAGGCTAAAAAAGAGAGATAAAAACAACAGAGCTACATGTGAATCAAAGCCTCCCTCTCCTCCGCAGGAACTCGTAAACATTCATCTCCTTCGGGCAATTTTCGGTGTCTCCAGTTCGAGTAGGTCGGGGAGTCATTCCTCACCGGATACGGCGAAGAAAAATCTAAAACGATGCATTGTAGACGAAGGAGAATAGTGGCCAGAGAAAAGCACAAACAATTGTATTATTTCAATAAATGTCGGACCCATAGACTCCCAAAAGATAAGGGGACAAGGTATCTACAGTATACAGTACTGAACCCCGTCAAAATATATACTGTATATAAAAAAATAATACTGTTAACGGCCCAGTGTCATCATAAATTGCAGTTACTGTGAATACTTTATTTATATTCATCAAGGTGTTAATAGGGCCGAGAACAGTTGTCGAGAGGTACAATTAATGACACAGAATATATAAGAAAACTAGGGGCAGTGACTTTCGTTAAAAGGATATTGAATTCCGTTAAAAGAATGAAAATCATCTAAATCGGTATTGCCGAGGATCATAACCAGAAATAAACATAAAATGTTATTGCATTTCTGTAAGATCGTTGGAAACTAAGTCTGAGGGTACCAAATTCAAGCCCTGTTCAAGGCTTAATAGACTTCGTGAGCAAACACGACCTTGTTGTCTCTCACTTACAAGTTGGGGGCACAACGGACCTAGCTGCTGATTCATCAGGTGCCACTACCTGGGCCCTTAATTCTATCCCTATCTTGGGAGGAGAGAGAGGGAGTATAGTCGTTGGTCAAAGGCGTGTCTGCTCAATCTTGAAGACATTCTGAGACAGGACACTGACATGTCCCTTGCATCTACCGATAAGAAGCAACCTTTAAACCATTAAACGGTAGGTAACTTAATTATACCCAATTAGAGTTACCTATTGATTTGTCGTAAATAAAATTATTTCATTCCTCAAAAATAAACATATAAAATGGAAATTTCTATTTGTTAATGATACAAAATCTTATTTTCAATATCCAATTGAAGTTGAGACAACCTTTAACAAAAACCAATTGCATTAATAATAAAAAAAGGCAATAAAACATGATGGGTCTTATTGTCGGTTCAAAACTATGAACGTCATCTGAATGTTGGCGATATTGCAGTAGAAACTGGAAGTAGTTTAAGTGCTTTCGCCTCTGGATAAAAAGCGAATGAATTTTGGCTAAAATTATAATTTTTAATTTTCTCTGGTCCTTATTTTATTCATTAGTACCACAAAACAATACATAATTCGTGAGATAAAGTTAAGATTTTATCACGTTTGATAAGTTAATTTTTAGCATATTACCACAGCTGTATGAAATGTACAGATAATAAATAAAGGCATATGCAACAGCAAAAATACCGTAAAATATTTACTTTTCCATTACTCTAAGCAAATTGTATTTCGCACGGAACGTAAAATTAAATTTACTCTGAATTCCTACACCTGAAGACATCAATAAACACAAACACATGCACGAACTAACAGGAAAGAGGGTTAATTAACTATTCATCGTTGAAAAAAGAAGACTTCCATTTCCTTAAAAGGGCCCGTAATTAAGAAGGGCCTTTCTCAACTTCCTCCCTTTGAGATCAACTTCTTTTCTTTCTTTCAATCTCAAAAGGTCTCATCGGGTCTCCTAAGCCCTTGCTGATGCGTGGGAACTCAGCAGCACCCGCAAGCTGATGGACGGACAATGCCCAAGACTGGCTCTAAACGACCACATCCCCGTTGAGTATTCCCAGGGTTATATATAGGGTATCAGGTGAACGGCAGCTCCAAACGAAATCAACCCCTCCTACCCACCCACAGCCCCAATCCCCCCCCCCCCCCCGAGGAAAATGATGGTGGTGGTGATGAAGCGAAAGGATTTTAAAGTCATTGTGTTTGGCTTTATTCCGATATAAATTATATTTTGGCTACCCATTTAAGCGTAAGGGAAGCGAAATGAACAAAATGTAATATAAGATTTAGTATTTTGCAGTCAAGAACATTAATCTTTATCTGAATGCATGTAAAATGATATGATAAACTGCTTGCAAATACACACACACAAACACACACACACACACACACACACATATATATATATATATATATATATATATATATATATATATATATATATATATGTATATATATATATATATGTATATATATATATATATATATATATATATATATATATATATATATATATATATATATATATATATATATCTGCCGTTATTAGTCCATTACAGATTAAAGGCTTTTCTTTTTAGAGAAAGTGGCATTTTGCGCTTCATAATCTCGTTTTGTTTACCAAATGCTCTACATCCCATGCTTATCCTTCTTTTAATTTCGGTCTCGTAATCTGGGGAAATACTTACTGTTTGTCCTAATTATGTATATTCACTAACCATGTCTAGAGGTTCGCCCATAACTCTTATTGTTGTCTCTCGTTTTTATTAAACATTATCTTAGTTTTACTCTTTTTCATTTTCAGTCCAGCATATCTACTTTCTCTATTCAAACCCTTTAACATCTTTTATAATTCCTCCCATGATTAATTAAACACAACTATCTCATCTGCATATCTTAAATTGTTGAGGTATTCCCCATTAATATTAATTCCTAAATTTTCCCAATCTAAATTCTTAAAAGCTTCTATACATGCTGTGAATAATTTAGGAGAGATGGGGAACTCCCTGTCTAACTCCTTTCTCAATCAGAATTTTCTCACTATCTTTAAGCAGTTTTAGGATTGCTGTACTTCCTGTATAGATATCTTCGAGTGTTCTAACAGAAGACTCTTCTATTCCTTATTTTTGAAGGGCTTTCATTACTGCTAAGGTTTTGGCAGAATCAAAAGTTTTCTCATAGTCTATAAATTACATACAAAGTGGTTTGTCATACTCCCCCGAGTTTTTCATTAGTTGGTTAATTACATGGGTATGGTCAGTTGTTGAATACCCATTTCTACAGCCTATCTGCTCTCTTGGTTGATTAAAGTCTAGCTGTCTTTCTATTCGGGCTATTATGATCTTTGCAAATATTTCAAATATTACGGAGAGTAAACTTATTGAGCGGTAATTTTTCAGGTCTTTTGTGTCTGCATTTTTTTGAATTAGTATAATGATAAAGTTTTTCCAAGCTGTAGGTATAGAGTATTCTTGCAGACATTTGCTGTACAGTTCAGCCAGTTAAACTAGGAAATCTCCATCTATTATTAAATCAATTGTTAGACCATCTTCTGCTGATTTGCCTCTTTTCATTACTCTTAATGCTTTCTTTACTTCTACTGCTACGTTTGGTATCGCCTCAGGTGTTTCATTATTTCTATTGGTGAAGTTATTTCTTATATCACTATTGCATAGCATTGTACAGAAATCATCCGAAACTTTTATTCCTCCATCTCCACTCTGGACGTTTCCATTTTTATCCTTTAAAGCAAACATCTGTTGACACCCTGTTCCAAGTCTTCTTTTCATCAATTTGATGCTTCTTCCTCTCTTTAGTATTTCTTCAAGATTGGCCTGATTGTGTTTACGAGTATCTTAGGTTTTTAGTTTATTAATTGTTTTGGATAGTTCTGCTAATTCTACTTAATCTCTCTTGGATTTTATCCTCATTTCCAATCTTTTCTTCTCTAGGTTTTTTATCTTTTCTGATAGTTTTCCTTGATCTTGTTTAGGAACTCTTCTACCTATCTATGGTGCTAATTCCAATACAAATTTTGTTAAATTACTGTTCATTTCTTCTTTATTTACGTCCATTTCATCATGTAGCTGGGAGTAACTATTTTGTATTGCTAAACTAAACTCATTAGATTTTTCTCTTATTACAGGGGTATTTGTTTTCTTTCTTAAAATTAATCTTTATCTCTTTCCTTAGATCTAAACACATTTTGCTTCTCACCATTCTATGGTCTTTTGACTTTAACTTACTTAACACTGTTACATCTCTAACTAAATTGACTATTTTCACAGAGAATAAAATCTGTTTCATTTTTCGTTTCTCCATGTCCATTTTCTGTTTCTTTTTAAAAAGGTGTTCGTGGTTTCAAGATGGTTTCTTTCAGCCAATTCTACAAGCATGTATCCTCTGTCAATCCTTCACCCTACTCCAAATTTACCAATGGCTAATTCTGCAATCTTCTTTGGACCTACTTTACCATTTAAATTACCAAAAACAAAGGTAAATTGAGTCTTATGTTTTTTTTCATAGATATCTCCAGATCTCCATAAAAAGTTTATATATATATATATATATATATATATATATATATATATATATATATATATATATATATATATATATATACATATGCACTTACCATCTACACAACCATACATAAATTATCTCCCATTTATTTCAATCCAATTAACAACTAGTTCCTATGTTTACAGGTTGATTCTAGTTGATAACCACTACCCACATATTCTTTAAGCTAAATATAATTTAATATCATGTCACTTGAGTAAATACAAATAATAAAATCTCTATACGAGCTATGCGAGCTTACAAGAAAATTGACACAATATGTTATAATATAGATTCTACTTAGACGTCAGAACTGTATCACAAAGCGTCTAAGTAAGTCATGCCGCCACCCTCTGATAAACAAGATATACTGATGACATATTCACATTTATGCAGATATTCTCATGTATAAATTAGTAAACATGAACTTGCTGATCAACAGCATCTCCTAACAACCGTGTTCTGGCATCCCCAAGGGCCACCATCCTCCTGATGTTGTCGAACACAGGTCTCGTAAGTCAGGGTCATCTACAGTTCGATCCAAGATCTAATGAAGGCTACGCTTCGGATCTTGGTTCAGTCATAGCCCCTTCATTCAAATGCGCAGGAGCAACAGATAGAGATTCTGTTCCTTCTTGGGTAAGTGGCTGCGCTGATGCATGGAATGTAAGAGCGGCTTACATAATCCTATCTTTACAGTTCAGGTTACTCTCCTTCCAGATCATGTGTCATCGTAAATGTAAACAAATCCGTTCTACATCCATTGTCGTTATGTTTTCTTCCCTACTCAATTATATGCCAATAACTAATTGTATAAAAGATTTTCTCGATCACTTCATTATAATCATTAATATTACTGACTTTCAGATCATGTGTCAACGCAAATCTGCATATAACCGTTCTTTGTCCGGTCTGATGCTCGCCAATCTGCGTTATATCTGTTTATTCCTCTGCTGGTGCAAGAGACCGTATTTGCTTTTGCTCTTGCAACTCAAGAACGTGAATGTGTTTGAATAACCAGTGGTTTCAACATTTGAGTCTTTGGACTATAAAGCTTACTTTTCTCTATCTTTAGAAAGAAAGTGGGAGAGATAAAGAAAAAAACTGTCGCGATTTGTGTCTCCGTCACAACACTTGTGAACCATTAAAATCATATACTAAACAAGATGAAACCATTCAAAAGATATTCTCTCTAACGTGATTTTAATGCTCGTTACATTTACATGGTTATACTACATGGCTAAAAGTCTCAATGAAAATAAGATAAACAAATTATCCAGCATCTTAGTTTTCATTTTTCATTCTCTTTCTACCTATGCACTTGTTAATTTACATATTCATTAGCCAGATTACATGACCCTTTCTCTTACTATTAAAGTTACATTACAAATCAGTATTCGTCAGCAATATTGCAAACAAATGAAATAGATGAAAAGATATGAAAGGGTATTATTAAAATTAAATTGCCATTTCAATAGAAACAGATGGCAATCAGCACGTGTATGAGATTGGCCAAAAGATAAAAGGGGATTTACCATTTGGTAATCAAATTTGAAACGGATCTGGTGAAATATCCATTTGGTGGGATAAATACATCTGGGTAGTTTTCACTTCTATCGTAAAATATCGAACGCAAAATTCCGTGAAGAGAATATTCTAAAGCTAAATTGAGCAAAGTTAGCCAAATATCTGACAAAAATAATTCAAGATATAAAAAGTTTAAAATTCAAATCGAAATATGCTTCAACATTATTATTGATACCAGTTTACGCGATCCATCAAAAATGATGGTAAATACTTAGATACACACACACACACGCGCGCGCGCGCGCGCACGGATACACTCAACCCTTCCCACCCCTCACCCTTTCCTACCTACAACCCTCTCACCCGTAGTCAAATGTCTAACTGTGCCGCTGAGCGCGGCCGGAAACATTACATATATATATAGATATATATATATATATATATATATATATATATATATATATATATATATATTGTATATATCTATCTATCCATCTATATTATATATATATATATATATATATATATATATATATATATATATATATATATATATATATATATATATATATATATATATATATACTGTATATGTCTATCTATCCATCTATATTTATATATATATACTGTATATATATATCTATCCATCTATATATATATATATATATATATATATATATATACACACATATATATATATATATATATATGTATATATATATATATATATATATATATATATATATATATATATATATATATATATATATATATATATATATATATATATCTTTCCGGCCACGTTCAGCGGCATGACTAAACTTTTGACTACGGGTGAAAGGGTTGTAGTTAGGAAAGGGGGAGAGGTGGGAAGGGTTGAATCTATGCGTTTGTGAGCATATCTAAGTATCTAGCCGTCATTTTTGACGGGTTGCGTACACTGGTATCAATAATAATGTTGCAGCATATTCCGATTTGAATTTTAAACTTTTTAATATCTTGAATAATTTCCTGCAGATATTCTGTTAACTTTGTTCAATTTAGCTGTAGAATATTCTCTTCACGCAATTTTGCATTGGATACTTTACGAACTACTGTAAATGAAAACTACCCAGATGTATCTATCCTACTAAATGGAGATATATATATATATATATATATATATATATATATATATATATATATATATATATATATATATATATATATATATATATATATATATATATATCAAGACACTTGTTTTTATTATATACAGGAGACTGCTGTCGTTGTTTTGATTATTATTATCACTGTTGTTGCTGTTATTGTCATATCTTATCAGATTACTTGTCAACTAGAATAAGCAAATAGTTGTTGTCTACACGCTTTGATTCTGGCCAATATCTACGTTGAATCGGTTTATTCATATGTTCTTGTGTACGTCGGTATTTGCTTTTCCTCTTGCAACCCAAGAAGGTGAGTATGTTTGCACAAGCAAGTGGCTTCAACATTTGAGTCTTTGGACCGTAAAGCTCTCTCTCTCTCTCTCTCTCTCTCTCTCTCTCTCTCTCTCTCTCTCTCTCTCTCTCTCTCTCTCTCTCTCTCAGCAAGCTCTTATTTGCCAATTCATTTACCCGCCTACATTGTTGTTTCTCTTTCTGTTTGCCGTCCTGTCATTCCGTCAGTATCTCTGTTTACATTCATATCCTCATGTCAGTAACCTAAAATCCTTAACCCTCTTCCAAAAATCCCACTATTAATTAGCATCTAAAAATTTCCAACTGAAATTAAGTGAGAATTGGTAAGGCAATTACCATGTGTAAACGTACTTTAAAAAGCTGAAAGGGATCTATTTACAGCAATGTTTGTTATGGATCCAGATTAGGTCTAGCTTTGAAATAGTAAAAAAAAAAAAAATGACGATGAATCTCCATACTTAGATATTGAAACGTAAGCCTCTAAAATTGAAAAATAAATCCAGGTCTTTTATAAAATTTTAATCAGTTTTTTTTTTTTTTAATACGAAAACTATTATCTATAACCATAGTACGAAAACTCCATTATTGGAAATCTATTTTTGGTGTCCTCTATCGCAGCCAAATACCAACAGAGAAGTAAAAAAAAAAAAATCCTTATCTACCCAGATAACATGGAAATCAGCAATTACCTAACTGCTGTGCTCGATGTCCTTTTCACTCTTTGCTGGCTACCTACAGAATTCTCTTAATGCTCTCTATTTTTCTCCTTTTTAAGAGGCAGATCGACATTATATCTCCTGAGTTAAAAACCCCTCTTACCCTGGTTTTATGGTCAAGGTTAGGATTGCTCTCCGCATAAGAAAAATGTCTTTTCTAAAACGCAGACCTGATTGCCTTGAATATTTATAAGGGCCATGAAAGTCACACCCTTTTGTAAGTAATACGTAATGAATGGCAGGTGGTCAGCTGTGCGAGAGCACATCGTCTTGGTAACATTTCTGTATATTTTGTTTTTGTTCTTAATATATTTAACTTTTGCCTTCACAAAATGCTTAGTACCTTCATAAACATTATTTATCCTCTACATAAAGCGCCGGTAAATCTACAATCAAACATTAAAACAATCAAGCAATTCCCCAAAAGGATAATCGAAGGGTAAAATATTGTTTCTTTACAAAATCCTTTTAATGACCTTCTCGCATGAACTACCCTAAATCAGCAGCTCTTACTTGCCTGATCAATATTGCACGATTGATAGTTCCAAAGAAATGCATGCCGTATCACAGGAACTGTATAGCAACAAGAAAGTTCTACTCTGAGAGAGAACAAACCGGTGACTAATGTTATGATAAGAGCAAGTACAAAGTAAGGATGGCTTTACTTAGGCAATTTAACTTAGATAAATAGTGAA